>NW_022985381.1:92071-213374 GCF_010093625.1 Macroventuria anomochaeta
CTCCTCTTCTCTCCACCGTCTCCTCTTCTCTCCACCGTCTCCTCTTCTCTCCACCGTCTCCTCTCTCTTTCACACTCCAATCTTGCAACGCCCGTCCCTCTGCTTTCGCAGAGCTTGACTCTGGATCGTCACCTCCACACTTCAAACGCCAACGCTAACATCACAACAGGTGGGAGAATTGCGTGGGCAAGATCAGCTGGTCAGGCAAGACCAGCCAGTTGACCGACATCGTGGAGAGTCGGAGCTGGTACTGCATCGCCTAGACGGCTTGCGCGGTGCGGTTCGCAGGAAATAGATCTCGTACCACGTTCAGGCTCGGCCTTCCTTGAGTATGTTTGGTGCCCGAGGTTGACTTCGTTTGCGGACTGTGACTGGGACTTGGGGAAAAATTGGGAATAGATGGCTTGTAGCACATACTGGGGGGCTTTGCTACACAGAATTGTAAGAAAGGGGTTGCACCCTGACAGTGATTTGATGTGTCTTTATCTTGGTCTCATTTGACTGGGTTGTGCGACTGTACGTGCGTCTACTCGTGATCCATCTATTTCGCCTTACCAGTGGGCACCTGGAACGCAACAATCGGCTGGCCGTGTGCGAAAGCCTTGTCGATCCTGAAGAAGCCCTTGCGATCAAACTGAATAATATCATCCACCTTCAATTCGGCAGCGTTGCAGTCCGCAACAGCCTTGACCCTAGTCTCCGTCTTCTTATTAAGGAAATCCTCGAGTGTATCCTCAGGCTCAAGCTTATCCTTGGAAATGAGGTAGTCGAAGTCCACCAACTCGATGGGGATGAGCTCCTGGTCCTTGGACAGCCAAGTAACCTTCTTCGAGGTCTTCTTGACGTCGCCCTGCAAGTGTAGCTCGAGCTCAAGGCCGGTGACAGTCTTGAAGCCGTCCTTGGAGAGGGGGTTGATGGAGTGCGAGATCTTGCGGACGATGGCGTTACCCCAGTTCATCAGCGTGATCTCCTCGTCTTGGGCGAACGACTGGGCGTCGGCCTGCTCCATAAGGATGTCCTTGCTGAAGACGACCTTCTTAGTGCCGAGGTCGTACTTGGCGTGCTTCGGCTTGTCCTCGCTGAGGACGCCCTCGCGTGCACCGACGACGGTAACGGGGACCTTGGCGTCTTCGTCGATGGCGATGTAGCGCGCGGCGGTGGGCTCGATGTGCTTCTTGTTGGTGGCCCAGAAGGAGTACCAGTCGAGGTTGACAATGTTCTTGGAAGGACCCTGCTTCAAGATGAACTCCTGGAGAGCAGGGATGACAGCACCGCGGCGGCGGACACCACGGACCGTGGGCATGCGCGGGTCGTCCCAGCCCCAAACGTAGCCAGCATCGACGATCTTGGTCAGCTTGCGCTTCGACAAGACGGTGCGGACGAAGTTCAGACGTGCGAAACCCCAGTTGTGAACCTTGCGGAGCTTGAGCTCGGTGATGAACCACTGGTACTGAGCATCACGGTCGTTGTACTCAGTGGTACGCAGAGCGTGTGTGACGCCCTCGAGCGAATCGACGATGGGGCAACAGAAGTCGTATGTGGGGTACATCTTCCACTTGGAGCCGGTACGGTGGTGGTCCTCGGGGTTGCATCGGTAGATGACGGGGTCGCGCATGGCCTTGTTCGGGTTGTCGACCGACATCTTCGCGCGGATGCACCACCTTGTGCCCTCCTCGGTACCCTTCTTCATCTCCTCGAACTTGGCCAAGGTCTCCTCGACGCTCATGTTGCGGCGCTCGCTGGCAATGCCGTCCATGCGCTCGGCGCGCATCTTTTCCTGCGCTGTGTCATCTGCGTAGGCCAGACCATCCTTGATGGCCTGGACGGCCCTCTCGTAGAGCTGGTCAAACCAGTCACTGGTGTAGGACACCTGGTCGGGCTTGATACCGAGAAGAGCGCAGTCCTCAACGATCGAGTCCTGGAACTCCTCCTTCTCCTTGCTGGGGTTCGTGTCGTCGAATCGGAGGATGAGCTTGCCCTTGTACTTGGTGTGGGCGAAGTAGTCGTTCAGAAGGGCGGCCTTTGCGTGTCCGATGTGGAGGTAGCCTCTGCTTAGGATTAGACATCACCTTGTGAAGCAAGCGGCTAGGCGCGTTGTGCAGGTACTTACGAAGGCTCAGGGGGGAACCTTGTAACAATCCCCGTCCCATCACCGACATCCTGCAGACCAATATCGTAGTTGGCATCATCATTCGCGCCCTCCTTCTTGCCCCTCCCGCCCTTGGTAGCCTCCTTTGGCCTCTCAGCCAGCACAACAGACTGGGGGTATGCCTCCTCGATATATCTGAACCACCTGCACAGGTTGGGCATCAAGTTCTGCTTGACGAAAGCGTGTGCGACGCGGTTCTCGCGCAGTGTCTTCCAGACGGTGGTGTCGGCATCGGTGAGCGTGTAGCCTACAATGTGCGAGCGGAGGGTGAGGTGGGCGTCAAGCTCTTGCAGATTGGGCTCAATGGCCTTCAAGTTGAGGGGCTTGAGCGCCTCCGCACGGGTCTGCCACTCGGCAATTTGGGCGTCCATGATGAGTGTGAATGGTGTGAAGGCCTCCACGCTGAAAAGTTGTGGTGGGATGATGAGTGTTTGGTGGGGCTGGTGGTCTTATTTATCGATAAGGAAAGTACGACTCATTGTGGCCCGCGACAGCGACTCACCTTCCTTGCGGCTCTCACACACCCTGGAGTCACTCAGTAGTCTTTGAGAAAATGCTTCACAAACGCGCCGATGGGACACCATATAGTGATCCGACTCTCCATAAAGGCCGGAAGCTCAAAATTCACAGTTACAAGGAGGTAACACCAAACAAAGCAATGATTCAGAGCGCGACTTCATTGTATCGTACACTACACCATCCCCAGACCAACACCGGCTATGCAATGCTATCCTAGAGTCATGCAACGCTCATCTAGCGCCAACCCATTACAATCAATAAGTATACCAAGGCTTTTGGTCAAGAAGTAGACATCCCCCCATACAACCATCGTACAACATCATCTCATGGAGGGTGTCAGGTCACTCAAACCCCCAACGCTGCTTGGTAACCGCTTCCTACGCGCACTCCCACTGCGCAAACACGCACCACCTCGCGCTCCGATCCGCCAACACCAATCCCCTCCAAGTCCCCTTCTCTCCAATCTTGATAACCGTCTCCCACGCCGTCCCGTCGGCGTCGTTGAGCACACTGACGTGTTCGCTCTTCCTTGTCAGTCTGATGATCTTACCGCTCGGGGTCTGGATGGCGAGTTTGGCGGGCTTCATCGCACTGCTACCCGAGGATCCGGATGAAGCTTGAGAAGGGTTGGTGTAGTTGCTCCCCGTGGCGGAGATGGACTGCATGCTCATAGCTGATGCAGGGCGCGCGAAGGGGTTGGGTGATGCGCGGCCTGTGAGGGGTGTGGCGGGTTCGGTGCGGGTGGTTGAGGAGGGGTGTTGGCGGACACAGAAGACGAACGTGTTGTTGAGAACGAGGTTGGAGCACTGCGGTTGTGCGACGTACAGGTCGTGGCGCTGGGCGTGGGGTGTTGGATGGAGCGTCAAGAACGAGTACGGAGGATTGCTGCCGGTGTGCGTTATTGGAAGACCGATGGCTAGGGTGTGCGGGTTCTGCTTGTTGGAGTGCTGGGGGGGGGAAGTTAGTACTGGTCTTGTTGTGGTTTGGGAATGAGACCTACCATAAGTCCACGAGGCCCGGCAAAGATCTTGAGCACACCGTGGCCCTCGTCTCCGGGCAGCAACGCTTTGACGGTGTAGCGCTTCTGGCCTCCAACCCACTCTGCCTGTGCAAGTGCTGGCTTGCGAACGAAGTCACCGCTCTCAAAGTAGTCGCCATCCACATCCTGCGAGTACGCTCTGGCTTCCACTTCGGCGACACACTCGACATCCTCGGGAACGTTGACGTATACATGTGCCATCTCGAGATTGTCAAGGTTTAGCATGCTGGTGTCGAAGTCGACGACCTTCAGTCCATGCTTGAAGTAAGTGGGCGTCGCACACGGAAGGGCCATGAGGATGTCATGAGGCTGGGGCGGGCAAATATGCTGCTGTTCAGGCAGGAGCGGAACGTGCGAATAGCAGATCTCGAGTGGGCGAGCAAGGAAGTACCAGCTCTCAGCAACCTGGGATCCAGCACTCGAGAAGTGTGCACGCTTGGGGTTCGTTGGTCCTGCGAGCGAGCAATCCATCATACGCCATTCACCATCGACGATGACAGCGTTCCAGGAGTGGTTTGGTCGTGCGACACTCTCTAGATCCAAAGGCTCTCCAGGGGTTTTCAAGTAACCGCGAACGACCTCGGCGTGGAGTCCAACAGAGGCGCACATCTCAGCAACCACCATGGCAATCTCCTGCGAGCATCCCCGCTTGCTTTGAAGGACGTGTCGGGTGTCCATTTCGCCCTCGAAGTCCTCTTCCCAGGTAATACGTTCGCTGACCCAAGTGAAGATGGCTCGCAGACGCTGGACATCGCTCCTGAACGGCCGACAGACGTAGCCTTGAGCTAGTGCAGCCGATGTCGTCCCCATGGGGATACTGTTAATAAAGCGGGTTCCCTTGTCAACATGAGCCAAGTTGCATGCTGCAAAGTCGATAGGCTCAGCGATTGGCAGACCGTCAAGACCTTCATCGCCTTCAACAGAGTCGTTGAGGATATCAACAGGGTTGAGAGCAGGGTAGTCCATCATCTGGCAGCGCTCTGCTCTCTCGATACGCTCGTTCTTGCTCAATGAGTTGGAGCGATTGACGTCCCGGCGCACTTGCACCCAGTCTGTTGTCCCAAGTCCGCCATCTCTGCTGGGTGTTGGCTGATGAGCTGCCGAGCCACCTGCAAAGCCTGCTGGAGTGCCGGTATCCATGCGATTACCTGCCCTGCTAGCTGCACGGCTTGCAGCACGGCTGGCTGCGCGAGATGCTGGTCTGCTGATAGTCTCCATGGTACTGCGAGCATTGGCTGCCTGCGTCTTCGCGGAGTCGATCATCTTGCGGAAGAAACCACTTCGTCTTGCCTTAGGTTGCATCAGACCACCCAGAGGATCCGGGTTCTCTGCGCCAGGTGTGCTGGGCTGGGTTGACTGCTGTTGCTGGTCGCTCGAACTGGGTCGAGATTGAGAGGCATGGCTTGAGTGGTATGTAACGCCAGTGAAGGGTGTCTCTGGTCGCCCATCGTCAAATCCAAAGCCCTTGCCAGCTGAACGGTCTCCCAACGCGCTTCGGGACCTGTCGTTGGCAAACTTCTTGCGGTAGTAGCTGCCAGCGCTAGTGGAGCTCATGGCTGTAGCAGAGTACCCGGACATCAAGCTGCGATTAGTGCTCTCGGTCGTGGTTGTGGAGTTGGTCTTGCTGGTGAATGATCTACCCAGATTCTTCCCAAGATCGTGTATAGACTTGCGATGGCGCAGTGTCCTAGACTCCTTGCGTTCGACGTCTGCGCTAGCTTTGACCGGCGAAGGCCCTGGCCTCTGATATGGCGAGTTCTTAGCAGGCACTGGAGGAGGCGTACTCTTGCCACCCATGAACAGCTCGTCCTTCTTCTTCTTGTTGGCCTCCATCTGATGCATTCGTCGCAGGCGGCTTTCCATACGCTTAACGTAATCATCCACATCTGGCGGGCCTTGAACAGGACCATCGTCATCCTCCTCGCCCATGCAGCTGCCACTTCTGTTACCAGTCTGTAGTCCAGCCATCCTCGCCGAAGCCTGGTGAACCTGGTCGAATGCGTCAGGAGACCAAGGATTCGAGGGTGTCTCTGCTTCCGGTGAAGCCATATCTTGCAGCGAGGACATCACGTCGTTCATAGCGTTTGTGAGGGGCGAAGGAGTAAACTTCTGGGGGTTTCGAGAAGGCGGTTCGGGGGTGGTAAAGCGGTCCTGTGGAGGTGGTGCTGGTGAGACTGCTCGATTCGGATCGTATGCGACACGGTGCGGCGGTGGGGGTGGAGGAGGGCCATCATCTTCTTCCTCGTCATCGTATTGGTTTTGGAACTGCGGCGGCGCGGGTGATGGACTTCGACTCTCCAACTGTTGTTGATATGGGGACGGCGACGGACCGCGATCGTATGCACGGTACTGGAATGAAGGTGCTGGAGATGCAGCACGCGAGTGTTGCTGGAACGATGGAGCGGGTGACACTGCTCGAGAGACAGACCGATCTTGGAAAGATGGCGCAGGAGATGTGGCTCGTTGGTATGGAGATGGCGAGGGCCCTCGGTCGTATGCGCGGTACTGCGATGGTGGTGCAGGAGACACTGCCCTTGGCTGATACTGCCTTGGTGGTGCTGGAGACACTGCTCTGTGATACTGTTGTTGCGGCGGTGGTGCCGGTGAGACTGCTCTTTGCTGGTACTGATACTGAGCTGGCGGTGCAGGAGAATGCCCACGAGCATATGACCCGTGTCTGGACGGCGGGGCGGGAGATATGGAACGGGAGTATGGCGATGGCGAAGGCCCTCTGTCATATGCCCGGTACTGCTGCGGAGGAGGAGCTGGCGACACTGCTCGAGGCTGGTACTGCTGTCGTGGAGGCGCTGGTGAAACGGCTCTGGGCGGTGCTGGTGAGACTGCCCTCGAGGGTTGTTGGTATGCACGCGTATGCGAGCCCTGTCTCGATGGCGGCGGTGCCGGCGACACAGCTCTCGAGGCGTGTGTTTGGTACGATGGCTGAGGCTGGTGCGAGTTTGTGCGAGCATGAGAGCCGTGTCTGTTGGTATTCGCGTTCGCAGGCGAAGTCGCTGGTCGTTTTGTAGCTGGACGGGGCGATACGGCGCGCAAGTTGGAGGGCGCTCTTGGCGCTGGTGCAGGTGAGGCGCTCTCACGGCTCTCAGTCGAGTCTCTCTTCATAGACGAGAACGGTTTTGTCGTCTTCGCGGGCTGGGGCGTTGCCCCCGCCCGCAGCCTCTCGCGCGCCGCTGCAGCCGGGTTCGGGGCACCTGCAGCTGCATAAGCCGTGAAGGGCTTCCTGAACATGCTCTTCTGCTTCTGTGGTACTGGCTTTGCCTGTGCCTGCGCGCTGTTCTGTCGCGACACCGTCTCAGAGCTGCCATTGCGACTCCCACTCCATGGCTGGTAGTCTTCACCGAGCAACTCGACGAAGTTGCTTGGAAACAGCCCAACCATGCGCCTGTCGCGCTTCAGCCGCCCCATCCACCAGGATCCATCGCCGGCATTGAGGACCTCGATCAGATCGCCTTCTATGAAGCCGAGATCGCGCTTTGTCTGTATTGGTGAAATGGCGGTCAGGGATGCTGCAGGCAAACAAAGGGCAATCCGTCCCAACTCACCTCGCCCCCCCACGAGTACACGGCTTTGCACCAACACGGAAACCGCGTCGGCAGCGTCTGTCCGGCCATGTTTGCTGCCTTATCTCACTGTGCCCCAGCTATTATGCCCCAGATGCGGTACGGACCGCGCTTCACCCGGCGAGCGACAGCGACATGCGTCTGTTTACTAGCGAGCGCGTCGAGCAGTCGATGTGGCACGCGTCGTGGGAGTCGAAAAATCAAATGGTAAAGTGAAAGGCGATCTCGGCGGTGAGGATGCGTAGAGGAGGTACTCGGAGTATCGATAGCGGGATGTGATATGCGATATCAATGGGAGCTAATCTGCACCTGTGCCTCCAGCTGTGACGTTGGCGTGGTTATTGGGCCGTGTTCCAAGGTTGGTGGGGCAACGCTGGGTCCCACCGCCAATCCACGAGACAACGCATCCCGGACAACTTCGAATTCAGCACACCTCAGACAATTTCTGAACTGACTCAACGTGCAATGTGGTTTTTTGTTGCCGCTGCAACGAGACTAGATATGTTATTTCTCGCGTTTGCTGGTCTGATATTTTCGCGTGGGCTAGCTCGAGTCTGAATAGCTCTGCGGAACGACAGCTCAAGATTTTACATCTCGCCTCGAACATCGCGTTGCACAAGGCTCCTCCTTGCTCGACTAGGACTCAGCGCTCATATCATCTCGATGTGCTTCTTTTCAGATCGTAAATCTGGCCTGGTTTGCAATGCAATCGTCAGCGCAAAGGCAGTTTCGACGTCGCGGCGTCTTCTGCCACGAGGTCATTTCTCGTCCACGTCGACAATACCCATATGTTCGCAGCCCAACCTTGACTCGCAAGGGCAAGCACAAGGACGCAGCTGCGGGCGCTCCGTGAGGTTAGTGGACCTCCAACCAATAGTAGTGTCTCCTTTCTGGCGCTATCGAAACTCGTCAGTCCATACATTGGAGGAACATGTAGTAAGTGCGAGAAGGCTTGGACGGTCAGACCGGTAGGTAGAATGCTCTTCTCGAAAGGCGTAGTGGCTCTTTGACAACGTTGGGGACATCGGAAACATGACTAGTATTGAACGACCTCTTGTCTTCCGCACATCGATGTAATCTACTCTAGTTGTTCTCGTCTCCTGACCCACTGATGAACACAAGTAGAATCGCACAGTAACCGGCTGGTGCCACGAAAAACTCGTGTCTTAAGTCATCGTAACGACGGACAAAGTACCAGAGAAGATGACTGCGAAGGCGGCAAGGACACCGATCGATTTGACGGTTGAGCTGCTGGTATGTGGGTGGTTCAGGCGGTAGATAGCTATGAGCGGAAGAATGAGTAGCCAAAAGAAGATGATCGGGACGAGAATGCTGACAATCTTGTCGATGCGTGATGATGAATACAAGCTGATGTCTGAATTCCTCAGCATTGCTTGTAAGTCCGCTGTTCGAAGCCAACGCTTCACTTCGTTAGTAACAGTATTGTGACTGATAAGTTAAGACAGTGAACTTACGAGGAGGGGTAGGCTTTCAAGTTTGCACAGTCTCTGCAGATCTGGTCAGTGGAGCATTCTCATTGAGGTTCACGAACATCTTCTGTCGACAGACCTTAAGCAATTGATCCCCACGAAACAGTATCTTCGCCACCCCGTGCTTGACCCATATGCCAAAGCTTGCCAACTCCCTTCCACTTTGCAATGTGACGATAGCGTCATTGCAGCAGATTGAAGTCATTTCCTCATCGAACAAAGGTTTCTCGTTATGGTGATAAGATGCAATACAAGCACGCATTCTGATCTCCGTTACGAGTTCAGGGTCGAGGTGAGACTTGAACCACGCAATACTACGCCTGAAAATATTGTACTGCCCTGCAATTAACTTGTCAATTTTGGCAAATGAATACGTTTACCATGCACTTACTGGGCTCGGCAGGCGGAAACCCACTTTGTTCGGCATAAGACACGGGAGGTGTATCTGTCAAACCTCCACCAGCAGCAGGGATGTGAAGAGGGTCGTCTATCTGAGTAATTACATCTCCTTGGTGGTTGTGTCCGTTTGGAACTGTGGTAGGAGGAGCTCCTGGTGAAGTGACAGCTGTGGGTTGCAGTGTAGTAAGACTCTCCTCCTGATCTTCTGGGATATTGTAGTGATCTACTATGGAGACCCTAGGCGAACTCAAAGGAGCAGGCAAAGCCTGAAGAGCAGTGTCGGGGTTCTGTGTCGTACTTGGATGGCCCTCTGAGTTGGTAGTCATAATGAAGACGGCTTACAACTTTTGTTGGCCGACGTTGTGTGTTGCACTTTTTATATGCCTTGATCTCGTAAGTGTACCTCAAAGTGTCAGAACTCTTATCTCTAACATGTTGCAATTCGATTTGATAGAAAGTCTGCAAGACTCATCACGACATGCAGCTCCTCCAAGACCAAGATCTTCATATTTGTCGCGCCTGAAAGGGCTGCATGCATATGTAGGACAGTGTTTGGCGGAATGGTGTGCCCATCTTAGCTCACCGGTGGTCAAACAATATTGATACCTGCATTTGGCGTAGCATGGTTATCGCGCCCAGGCTCGAGAAGCCGAAGTTCGGCAAGGACTGATATGGGGTGTTGTGGATGTTGAGACGAGAATTCGGATGACGTAGCCTTGAGACATCAGACTTCGCTACCGAGGAAGTGGGGTGAACCTTCCCCTTTCCACGAATCCTCATCGCGCTTTCCCCACATAAACGTATGAACCCTGCTTTCGCCGCGGAATGACGATCCCCAAGTTTTTGCTACCCAGATCGTATCCACCACGAAAGCATGTAAGGTACTTCGTTACCCGTTTCCAGATCGCGCGCCTTACTTGCTTGAAAGCTACCATCGACAATGGTAAATGAAAGAGAGCCTTTGTTGGCGCAACGCCAGAACTCGGAATCATGGATATCAGAAATTCGTGCACACGAAGTCGCCCGCACTGCGCAAGATAACGAGGATTACCCAATCGATCATGGCTATGTGGCCTGGATGCAGGTTCTGGGAGGTTTCATCATCTTCGCAAACAGCTGGTATGTGCGGCATCTGCTCACTTCAGAACATCCATTCACATCCATAGGGGCTTGCCGAACGCTTTCGGTGTATTCCAGACATACTACGTCAATACCCTCATGCCTAGTGTAGACGCGGCTTCCATTGCCTGGATTGGATCCATCCAGCTTTTCTTCACTACAGTCGGTTGCCTGCCTGCTGGTGTCTTGCTTGACCGCGGGTATCTCAAGAGCTTAATCGCCGCTGGTACGATCTTAGAGGTGGTTGGGTTGATCTTGACCTCGTTCTTCAAGAGCTTCTGGGCAATTTTGTTTGCTCAAGGCGTCTGTATGGGCGTCGGCAGTGGATTGCTTGCCATTATACCTGTGGTGATCCTGGCTATGTTCTTCGAGAAGAAAAGAATGTTGGCAACAGGTCTTGCGTCGACTGGTGCAAGTGTCGGTGAGCAATTCATGCTGTAACTCTGGGTCAAACTCCAAAGGCTGACCTCTAATAGCTGGCATCGTCTATACTCTGCCCATGCGCTCGCTCTTCATCCGCATTGGCTTTGCGTGGACTGTTCGTGCATTCGCACTTGTCATCTTGCTCACCAACCTGATCGCCTTCTTGGTCATGCGGCTCCAACGTCAATATGGTTCGAAGGGATCCGATTTCGGCTTCCACCACTTTAAAGACCTGCCATACTCAGCGTTCGTTTGCGCTTTCACGCTATTTGTGGCATCCTCCTTCGTACCCTTTTTCTTCGTGCAGGAGTACGCGATTGGGCTTGGTGTGTCTAAAGACATGGCGTTCAACCTGCTCAGTATCATGAATGCTGCGAACATTTTTGGTCGTTTCGTGCCAAACTATGTCGCCGATCGATATGGAGGTGTCAACACGCTTCTTCCTTTGAGCGTTGCGTGCATCATCACCATGTGCATGCTCCCACTGGCACAAAATCTCCCTGGACTCATAGCCATCAGCACTGTCTACGGCTTCCTCTCAGGCGGTGTCATTATCATTCCGGGACCGACCATCACCGATTTGTCTCCTGACAACACCGAAATAGGTATGCGGCTAGGGCTCGCATACCTCGTTGCTGCGTTTGGTGGCCTTCTCGGCAATCCTCTTTCCGGTGCATTGAAGGGTCATGAAACGAATGCTGTTCGCAACTTTAGCGGTGTTTGGTTCTCCGGAGCGGCGATCATGGCAGCAGGATTTCTGGCGCTTGTCATTACTAGATGGTTGAAGCTTGGTTCCGTGGCTGCTAAAGGCCGTGTCTGATCACGGTAGCACGAAAACACCTTCGTGCGCTTTCCGGTAGGGTGTTCGTAGAATTAACGATAACAGAATCGATAGGGGGTCGTGTGAGGAGCAGCGAATGAGCCAGCTCTTCTCCGCTTACCGGAACGATCTCATCCAACCACATCGCGGAACAATTTCGAAATATCTTGTCTGTTTTGGCAACGGGTGTGCTAGTTGGAGGTTGTCGATGTTATGGTAGGGGTTGTCAAGCGGCATGACGTTTGACGCGTTGCGGGGAGGTGCCGGCATGCAACTCCGCGTCCCAACCATCAGGTTCATCGCCTTCGAGATCACAAAACCGATCCGACTTTCCCGCACTGAGAAGATAAATGGGTCCAATCATGCTAAAGATAACATCGCGTTCGCGCGATGATTCCCCAGCTCTTGGGACCTGCAGGCCCGCAACACTAAAGCAGCTCATCTCACGCTAACTATGACGTCGCGTATATTTGCTTATGCTGAGCTACGCACACAACACAATGTGACGTACATAGCTTTAAGTACCTTGTCCCCAAGATGTGAGAGTTCTATAGCTTCAGCGACTTGATCAATTAAGCAAACATGCCTTCAATTAATTCAGCAGTAAGAAACTGATCCATCTCGAAGCTACCACATAGCTTTACATTGCAGTACAGCTTACTAACTCTGTCAAGGTCTTTCACTCCTATGCCTACGGCACAGCGTTCTGGTATGGTCTCCGAGGAGCCTGCCGTGTTTACGACCCATTGATGGTCGTCGGCTGTACGTATATCGTTGTCATTGAAGCTCCAGCATGTATTAACCACTCAGGGTTCCGACCTCCCTCCCAAGCCAACCTTGCCGCAAATGACCTCGAACTCTACAACGTCCGCAACGATGGCTGGTGTCTCATCACCCTCGCTCTGATCCTTGTCTCCTTCACCAACGCCGTCCCTCTGTCCCCAGCCCCTAAAGCGATCCACAGTGCTGATGCACCTAAAGCATTGAAGTCGAACAGGAGCAATGGGGCTCTACCATACGCAAAGGCTGTCATTGCTGCGACTGTGTTCCACCACATCACAACCGGCATTGGGGCGTACCAGCACTACAAGCTTGATAGCCACTACAACACCAGCATGGGTATCGGTGTTTGGGGCAATGTGTGGTTGACACTGACGGGCTTGTTCACGCTCGTTTATCTGCAGAGCGGGAAGGGAGATGAGGGTGTTGAAGAGATTGTTAAGAAGGCCAAATAAGCTTGGATAGCAAGCATCCACAATCGGATGAAATTGCGCTTCGAAGAGAGATGACTACTGCTGCTTCCGTAGCTGTGACTTCTTGGAGATTGTGTTGAACAGAGAGAAAGAGTGAGATTCATGTTCTATCTAAGAGCGGGGAGGGGGGGGGTTGCCTATTATATAGGCAAGAGACCAGCACGAGCATGTTGGCGCTGGTGAGGAGTGAGTGAAGAAGTATGCGTCACGTGGCAGGAATACCAAACAACAGATTGCCCATATACCCAGGGTATGCACATTGCTTGCATCTAGGAAGAGTGCCTTATGTTCATAGAGGTTTACATACCTTATGTATATAACCTTGATAACGCTACAAAAGTACAAATGCATGCAAACTCGAGAACACATGGTATATGTACTCTTCCGCGTTGGTGGTGTGGATTTCCTTGCTCTTGTATGTTGTTGTTCCCCGTTCATGCATGCCTTCAGGTTGGTCGATGGCGACTGACCGAAAGGAGGAAGAATTCTTGGCAATCCCACCATCCCACACCAGACCTAGTTACTTCACGTTACCCTTCGGAGATGAGTGAGTGTACGATACATGATGAAGAAGTACACAAATCTGGTTCCAGCCTCTGATGTTACTAATCTAGTCCATCATCAGCTGTGTGGATGTCCTGGAACACACCTTAGACATGTGAGTAACACTACTATTTCTTGTTGTGTTCTATGGCATGGCGATGAAAGCGAGAAGCGAGCGTTGAACATCAGCAGTCATCTCAGCTCGCTTGCTCTCATGCAGCCCCCTCTGGGCAAGACAACCACCAAGAAGCCGCGAGGCGAACAATGCTTGAAGTAGCTACAGAATTGGCTATAGGATTCTAACATTTCAGGTGCGGCTGAGAGGGACTGTCACTCAACCAAAGGTGCTGCCCAATACATAAAAGCTTGACGAGATCTTGAAAGCGCTTAATGCTAATCGCAATCGTGCCAGGACCAGTACACTATGATGTGAGGACCAGGTTATCGAGACCCAGCCGAAATGTTCGCAGAATCTCTAAGTTGAAGTCATCGCTTGGCTGACACGTCAGGTCAACAACTCCACAAACCCCACCTATAGAACCAATTGGTCCTGTTCCACCTGGAATATCTTGGCTCGACAAGTCCCTAGACCCTATCACCAATTTTGCGGTGTTTGGGGGGTCTATTACCTTCTCGGCGATATTCATCGAAAACGGGACGCTGCCCCAAAATACGATATTCAGCGCCGAGCGGATCCGACTCTTGCGCTCGCGTGGCTCTTCTTCATCGTAGCACTGGTATATTCGAGTGCTGCGCGAGCCGTCCTTACTTTCCAACGAACCGCCATTCATGTCGGATTCGGTGGACATTACATGGGTGATGTTGAACAGTTACGCAAAGGACCGTGTAACCGAATTGTTGTTTTATTGTTTTGTTATTTCCCGTTGAGTTTAGTTCTACAGATCCGGCTCCTTTTGGCATTCCTGTTTCTGGCGTTAGTCGTTGTCGCGTACGTCAAGGTGGTTGGCTGGTTTGCTGTCGCTTTTACAGGATCAGCGAATTCTGGGGCTATTATCGTATGGGTTATTCAAGTTTTCCTCGGAAGTCGCATGGGGGTGCTTTCCTCTGTGAGAAGGTCAGTCCCGTCTTTATAGGCGACGTCCCGTAATGGGGTCGATGGAAATACAAAAGTTGGTGGAGACTGCGCAAGTCGCTCATGCTTTCGCCGCAACGCTTTGACCAAGCGCTACTGCTCTATGTCATCATGGATCTGTTGCCGCACTAGCCCTAATCCATCCTAGTCCTCACAGTGGTTTCCAGCTCAGATAGTAACAATACTACACATGACATTCATACTTGTAGCTATTGACAATACCCCACCCCCAGAAGTCGCCCTATCAACTCCACCTTCACCTAATCAGCTACAAAGTACCACCTTAGACAGCTCATCCTACGTATCTTTAGGAACGTTGTTTGGGCACGAGATTACGCACGATCCATGTGCTTAATCTATGCCATCAGACCTACCCGGGATAATAACGACGATCTAACTGAGGCTTCTAGCTCTGCGAATCATACTTCATTCTCGCTTTCATTAACAATGACTGCATGGTTCTGTCAAGACGTAAGCATCGGGCTAAATGCCAGCAGATGTTCGCGCTAACAGCTGTTCCGCTACTATGGATCAGCCGTTCTGCTTACTGTCAGCAATTACGGCGCACTTTGTATCGCCGATGCTGCCAAACTTGACCCCTTTGTGATCTCGAACACCGATTGCACTTTTGCTACCTGTGAATCATGCAGATGGCTCTTTTACTTGACCTAGTCGCGATCAAGATCGCAGGCACGTTATTGATTGTGTTACTTTCCTGGAGGCTATGGCGATTCACCATCCGCCCCCGGTTCCACCCCACCGAGCCAAAAGAACTACCATACTGGATCCCATTCATCGGTCATGCCCTCAATATCTTCAGAGACTTCAACAGCACCATCAGCCGAGGCGTGAAGTACTTCCAGCACACGAACGAACCCTTCACGATAACCATCGCCGGTGAACAGATACATGTCGCAACATCGGCAGAGGACATCAACGCAGTCTGGAACAACACTAAGACCCTATCGTTGGATCCAATCTCTATGGGCATGTACACTCGGGCAGGTCTGCCCGAGAAAGCTCGAAAAGCCCTGTTCCAAACTCACACATCAGCGCGATACAACGCAAAAAGCGGGCACGATATGACGCCTACAGAGATGGTACAAGAACATCATAAGCAACAGCTGCACAATGGCCCTAAACTGGATGCTCTGATGACAGAAAAGCTCATTCCGGGCCTTATCAAGCATTTGAACTTTTCGGACCATTCACACCCAGCTGTCATGTCACGATCCGGACCTTCTGTCATCATCTCGTTATTCGATCTCTGCGTCAAAGCATTCATAGCTGAAGACACAGATGTCTACTTTGGCCCGATACTCCGTCAAATTGCACCAGACGTGGTCTCGGCTTTCGTGAACTGGGAGTACACTAATTGGAAGTTCATCATGCAACTCCCCGCTTTTCTTGCGAAAGACATGCTGAATTGCAAGGGAACGATCGTAGACGCATTTGAGGTATACTACAAGCTACCTCGAAGCCAACGCCCGGGCGCAAGCCATTTCGTCGTTGCGCTAGAGGATATGCTGCAAGAGGCTGGATTGACGGAAAGAGAGATGGGACAGTTCACGTTCTTGCACTACTGGGCGTAAGTCACCCACATGACCCAACAAGCTCGATACACTTTCTGACACGTCTTAGCTTGGTAGGAAACACATACAAACTCGCTTTCTGGCTGCTCGCCCACCTCTTGCACAACCCCACTCTTCTGTATAAAATCCGAGAAGAAGTCCTCCCAGCCGTAAAGAACGACCATATTGACGAGACATACCTCCTCAAACGCTGTCCGGCACTAGACTCGCTCATCAACGAAATCTTGCGTCTCACAGTCTCAACGTCCCTCGCCCGCTGCGTGATCTCCCCATGCACCATTGGCAACAAAACCCTCCTCCCAGGCCGCAAAATCATGCTACCCATCTCAGCCCTGCACTACGAACAGTCAGTCTGGGGTCCATCACCCTTGACTCTGCAGCCTGATCGGTTTGTCTTGAACCCGAAGCTCGCGAAATGCACATCGTACCGCCCATGGGGTGGCGGGTCTACGATGTGCCCAGGGCGCTTCTTCGCCAGGCGTTCTGTGAATGCGGTTGTGGCGATATTATTGGCGAGGTATGATATGGAGGTTGTGTCTGGTAATTTCCCAGAAATGGATGGGGCGAGGCCGAGTCCGGGAATAGCTCCGGTGGTGAGGGGGCAGGATGTTAAGGTTAGGTGCACACCAAGGGGATAAGATGAAAGGCTTGAGTGAAGAGGTAGCGGGTGCGAGTTTTTGCTACAGTGCTTGAGATGCTATGCTCTATCGGCGATGTTCGAATTGCCGTAGAACCCCACACCGTCTTTCGTCGTAGCGTTCAATCTCTCCAGAATGTACTCCCCAGCTCTAATCGGCTTCCACTTGCTCTCCTCCCCTTCAGCAAGACAGGTTGGCAAAGTCTCAACCAGTGTATCGTAATTCACACTGAAGAAGAACGGCACACTGTACCTTGCCTCTGTTCCCCTATTCACAACCCTATGCACTGTACTCTTATACATCCCGTTCGTCCAACGCATCAAAAAGTCCGCGACGTTGACGATGAACGCTTCAGGTGGTGGAGATGCGATGTGCCAGTGTCCGGAGGGTTTGAGGATCTCGAGACCGGGCACTGAGGAGGAGAGTAGGAGAGTGAAGCATTCGTAGTCTGAGTGGGCGCCAAGACCAATCTGTTCTTCAGATGAAGATGACGGGATTGGCGGGGGAGAGCTTTTGGGTGGTGGGTAGTAGAGAAGACGGGCTATGCCACCGGGATGCGTGATCATGGGGTCGAAATAGGTCTCTTTCAGGTTCAAAGATAGGGCGAAAAGGCGGAAGAGATGGCGTGCCAGGCCGAGGACCTATAATGTATCAGTCTGCAAGCATCACTTCAATTCCCCATCATGCTACTCACTGCACCATAGTATTCCTTTACCGCATCGTAGAAGCCGTGCAGGTCTTCTTCCTTTGGCCACAGGTTCCCATTTTCTGTCGTCCCGTCCAAGTTAACGTATTTGCCATCCCCGCCCGACTTGTCCATGGCTGCTTCATACGAAAAGTTGAACACCTCTTTGGTCTCTATATCACCAGCGATCGAGGTGTACTCGCTGGGTTCCTAGCCAAGTCCTAATTTACTTCTTTTCGTGTGTAACTTCTCTTTCTGCTCAGAACGCAGTTCGTGCATGAAGCGTTCAGCCTGTTGCAGGATGCCATCACGCGCTGTACGAGGCACGCCGTGGTTGGTGATATAGAAGAAACCCGAGGTTGTACATGCCTTCCGGATCTGTTTTGCAACGCTTTGCCGTTCAGCTAATGTACCAGAGAATGATGGCGATCCGTCAATAATGGGTACCTCGAACTCCTCGTCTGTAATAGGGGCTCTTGCCGTAAGTCGTGATTGTAGGTATGCAGCTGCTCCCTCACGAGCTTCGGTGTATGTCGTGGAAGCCTGCACGTGGGGTGTGTCAACTAGTGGTGCTGCCATTCTGGAGCGTTTCAATCAATTATTGTTAAGTGGTTTGTACGTCCGATGCTGGTTCAGTCGATAGGAGCTGTTGCAGACTTAGTACCATGTGGGATACCGAGTGATAAGCGCGAAGCTTGATGATTGGCTAGGCTACCTTCACCGAGGATAGCTAAAGTGGGGTGGCTCCATCTGATCATACTCCCATTTCTACGTTACATACTCTCTCCTCACCTAATCGAAAATGCAAATGCAAAGACCACACCTTCACGATGGTCTTCCTCGGCGAAGGTATCAGCGTAGGGCGCAGGGCGTGCTCCAACGGTTACCATCGGTCGGCAGCACTTCGAATCTCCGATACCGGTACCAGATGAATCTTGATCTGATACTAGATCCCCTCGCTCAAGACACCACAACTGGAACACCACAATCATGAGCGCTCTAAACAATACCCAAATCTTCACCAACGGCCGCCTCTTTCATGATGGCAATACCGCTGCTGATGCACAATGGCAATCGAGCATGGTAGTGCGAGACGGGAAAATTGCATTCATTGGATCTGACAATGCTCCAGAGATCAAGTCGTTCCAACAAGAATCTGGTGTGGAAGTCAAAGATCTTCAAGGTCGACATGTCCTGCCAAGCTTCATCGACGCACATATGCATCTGTTGATGCTGGGACAATCGCTTCACAAGGTGAACTTGGATGGATCGAAAGACCTAGAGGAGATTCGATCCAGGATCTCGAAATACGCCAAAGAAAATCCCCACAAAGAGAGGATCCTGTGTATGGGTTGGATGCATAGCATGACCAATGGTGAAGCAAAGGCGAGCTTGCTCGATGACCTGGATCCTCGACCCATCTATGTCGACTCCAAAGACATCCACTCGGTCTGGTGCAACAGTGCCGCTTTGAAAGAGATGGGTGTACAAGACATGGAGACTCCGGCTGGCGGCATCATAGAACGAGACGAGCACGGCAAAGTATCAGGCTTGCTGGCCGAGGCGTGTGTGCTGTTGATCGTATGGCCGTACCTAGCTGAGGTTCTGCCAATGGAGGATAAAATTGCCGCATTGCAAGCGGCGGTTGATGCATATCATGCTGTAGGATGCACCAGCTGCGTCGACATGGCCATGGACGAGAATGCCTGGAAAGCTGTTCTGGAACTCAGGAAAGCCAAGGGTGGTTCGCTGCCACTTCGAATCGCCGCTCATTGGTGCATATTGCCTGGTGACGGCGAGGAAAATCGTTTGAGGCAAGTCGAGCGTGCCATCGAGCTCAACCGTCAGTTCAACAACGATACAGATCCTGATCTCAGGGTCGTAGGCATCAAGATCATCTGCGATGGCGTTATCGATGCTTGTACAGCAGCTCTGGCGAAGCCGTACACCAACAATGGTCATTTCGAAGGACCCATCTGGACGCCAGAGATGCTCGATCCTGTAGTGAAGAAGGCTGCCGGTGCCGGTCTGCAATGTGCTCTGCACGCCATTGGTGATCAGGCCGTAACAACCGCCGTCAACGTACTTGAGAAACATGGCAGACCTGGACAACGTCATCGCATCGAGCACTTGGAGCTCACGGCTCCAGAGGATGCGAAGAGGCTTGGGCAGCTAGGGATCACAGCAAGCATCCAGCCCGTACATTCAGATCCGGCGATCTTACGTGCATGGCCAAAACTTATTGGGCCGGAGCGCGTGAAGCGTGCTTTTGCATACTCTGAGTTTGCAGACCATGGTGCTGCGTTGGCTATTGGGTCTGACTCACCTACTGCTCCTTACGCACCTCTGCCAAATCTGTACGTTGCAACAACACGTAAATCGGCCAGACAGCCTGAGGCCGGTGATGCACCTGTAAACGGCAACTTCAGGCTGGAGCTGGCACAGGCTGTCAGTGCTGCAACCAGTGGAGCTGCCTGGTCATGCTTTGCTGAGAAGAGGATTGGAAGTCTGGAGGTTGGCAAGATGGCAGATTTCACCGTCATCTGCACAGAGTGGAAAGGTGAAGAGTTATTGAATGCGAAGATTGAGGAGACATGGTTTGAGGGAAGGAGAGTGTACGAAAGCCGGACTGATGCCCCACCTCCCAACGTTGAGGAAGGAGCAACGAGGCAAGCAGATGTGGCAGTCACAACTGAGTGAAACTCAAGTAGAAAACAACAATGCCACAGAAATCTCGACATACGACACAGCGAGTGTCTCCAGTATCCCAACCATCCCACAACGAAGATGTCATCTTGAACAGGCTAGCAGAAGTTAGGCTCAAAGACCACAAGTTCAGCCTTGACTTGGCGCGCATCAGGCTAAGGTAGGGGACTTACCCTGATTGCTGACCATCCCTTCAACTTGAGGGATTCACCTTGTTTTATAACGGATCAGCCCGGACGCCTGATTGCCTTACACATAAGGTGGGTCTCACAGCTGCTTCCCCCGATCACGTCGCACAGCATGGAGGATCGTGAGCACAACGCCGCGGAGTAGCTTCACAGTCCGCCGGCTTAATCGCGTCTTTATCAGCCAAACCTCAATATTTGATTTACTGTCAACCACTCAGAGATTCGCCGAAGGATTTCCATCTTTTTGAAGACGTGTCTCTCCCGCCCTGAAAGAATTATCGATCCGACACTCTGGGATAGCAGCTCAGCAGTCACACCTTAGCGCCAATCAGAGAAGCTGATCGTCACGGCTTGGCGGGTACCGCGCCTAAACTGCGGCCTGATCATCCTTCCATGCTGTTGAACACTTCTGCCTGCAGAAGACCGAGGTCACGAGAAGTGGCTTCTTGATGTTCGACCCCGTTGTGGGCATTGCGAGAAGCCTGAGTGCTGCTCTTGTGCGCCCGGAGACATCATGTCACTAGCCCCGCCGGGAGCTGAACCTTTTAGCGGCGGAGCTGCAGCTGTGCTCCTCTCAAAGACATGTCAGAACTGCTTCTCGCTGAAGATTCGATGCGACCGCACCCAGCGCCAGGATATTTGCGACCGATGCGCCCGCCTGGGCAAGAACTGCGTATTCCGGCCAGCCCGGCGACGCGACAACTCCGCCAAGCGCGACTCCCGCATTCACGCTCTCGAACAGCAAGTGAAGGATCTACTACAACTGCAGCAGAAAGGCCCCGTTGTGCAGCAACCTCTCCCTGAAGGCATCGCGACTGCCGCTCGTCAGAGCTCGCCACCCGTCGCTGGTGAGGGTGACATTGTTGACGATGATGTTGTGTCTATCGAGAGAGCTGATACGCTGGTGGAGATGTACAAGACGGACATGATGCCGCACTTCCCCTTCGTTATAATACCTCCATATACGACCGCCGGCGATATACGACATGCGAAGCCGTTCTTGTTCCTAGCCATAATTTCGGTAGCCTGCTTTCACGACCTCCAGACGCAGGACAAGCTGTACCATCGATTCAAGTATATGGTTAGCGATAAGGTGCTGTATGGCGGCGACGAATGTCTAGACCTACAATACCTGCAAGGTCTTTTGATCGCACTGGCTTGGTAATATACTTCGCGTACGTTGCAGGAATATGACTCTGATCCCCAACAGGAATCAATTCCACGGACGTTCGAAGAATTACTCTCAATATCTCCAGCTCGCTATATCGATAGCCGTTGACTTACGCCTCGATCGCAAACCGATACACCAGAAGCCGAACGAAGGCAGCAAGCGAGACCCTATAGCCAGAGAACAATATGTGGGCGAGGGCAATTCAGACTCAGCCGCACAGCGAGCAGCTGCAGGCATCTTCTACATAGCATCCACGTGCGTCGCATTCGTTCAACATGCGTTAGCAAAAGCTAATGATTTGCAGCATTGCAAAGTTGCTTGACAAGATGAATACGTTCGCATGTACGCCATTTATCGAGGAAGGATGTCTAGCCCTGCAACAGAAGGCCGAGTACAGGACGGATAAGGATCTCTACCATGTCATACGCTTGCAGCGAATCATCGAAAACATCGATCAGATCGCAAAAGCAGCCCATCACTCGGATGCTGAAGCACACTCATCGTACCTGCGCGTACGGGCAGAACTTGAAGAGTTCAGAGTCTATTTGTGCTCTGATGTCAGTGATAGTCGTATGTGTTTCTATACACAGATCTTTGGCGTGACTGACATAAACTTTAGATCTGCTGTTCATGCAGTTTCATACGGCAAAGCTGTTCCTCTACCAAGTTGCATTCTTTGAGCGTAACTTGCAGCGGTCTCCATACCTACACCTGAATATTCTGTGTGAGGGATTGGAAGGCGCCAAGTCCTTCCTTGATCTGTACCTGTGGCTGCCTCCAAAGTCAGAAATGGCTCTCACCAATATCGAGTGGATACAGCTATCTTTTGGGGTCACACTTGCGGCCAAATTTGCCATTGTTAGCAGGAATCCACACGTTGAAGCCCAAACTCGTGAACTACGGCACCGTCTGAACATTGACCATGTCTTCCGACATCTGGCTTTGCGAATTGGAGCGTTGGTCGGGAGAGCTGGAGATGGCAACAAACAAAAGGACATATTCTACTACTATGAACAGCGTACCCGCAAGATCCAGAATTGGTACGAGAAGATGATCCGAGCTACTGGTACCGTCAGCCCTCCCCAGGCTGCCCACCAACAGGCACCGTCATCTCATCCTCAGCCACAACCGTCTCTGGCTGTTTCGGCGACGCCATCTGGCGTTCCGATATCGACAACTTTCTCGCATCAGCAAGCGCAGGTATACACAGCGCCCATCAACTACCCCGATTACTCTCTGCCCCAGAACGTGGGTCAGCAGCCTATGCAGCCGCCCATGCAACCTCCACCGATGGCGGCTGTAGGCATGATGCCGATAAGCTCATACCAGCAGTACAGCCCTACGCCCGCCATTGCATTCCCAGATCTCATGATAGCGCAAGGCTGGGACAGCATGTTTGCTATACCCATGGAGCATGATGCACTATTCGACGTGAATCAGGGCTACGGTCTGGGTATGGCCAGTCCACCAAGCGACGGGTCATCATGGGCTGAGAGTCCGGTTAGTCAGTAGAAGAGGCGTTTCTCAGAAGCATTGGAACGGCGTTGTAACAATTATATACCACAGCTCATTTACGATGTTCAAAGAATCCACGAATACTTCGGGAGGTGTCTGGTCTTTCTTGAACCTTCGTTGTCGCTGTACCGAGGGTTGGGATTGGTAGCTGCGATGAGGCCTAATCCAGGAAGGCGCTAGGGCGACGCTAAAGTAGCATCGGTGTTAACAGGCCCGCATCCTTCGAGGTTCACGCTTGCTTCTACTCCAGAAACCTTGCTCGCCCGCACACTTGGCATCACTATCGCCGGGCCTCCTATTCTTTACTCTTTAAAGAGTTGTACATGGGACACAAACCAACATGCCACAAACTAGAGAAGTAACGACCTGCACTCGATGCCGCCAATCAAAGCGACGATGCAACAAAGCTAAACCAAGCTGCACGCGCTGTGAGCGTGGAGGTATTCCATGTACCTACGAAGAAGGCCAGAAAAAGAGCCCACCATCAAGCTATAGCGATTTAACGTCAGCAAATACCTCCAAATCAGCAACTACACCTCCCACGCCCATTGTTCAGCACCAAGGGGTGAGGAAGCGAAATCGAACATGCCTATCGTGTAGTCGTTGCCATCGCCTAAAAGTCAAGTGTGACCAAAAACAGCCATGTGCTCGATGCTCGTATTCTGGAGTTCAAGCGGCGTGCACGTATACGCACAGAGCGAAGCTGCCTCAGCAATCCCACGAGCAAGCACCTGAGCAGCCGCAGCACCAAGAAGTCCCTTTCGCGTTGACAGACGAGGACCCTGAGTTCGTTGTCGCGACATGGTATCTGCGTAAACGAGGCTCGACTCATTATAGAGCTATCCTGGACCGTGTGAGTACTCCATGCTGCATGTTAGCATACCAGATGCGCTTGCGTAAAGATATGAGTGCTATCAGCCTAGCTTTACATCTTTTGTGCCGTAGCTCTTGTATCATTAAGTACCTCCAGACTAACGCTTGACAGATGGAATCGCTCTCTAGCCTTCATTTGACTCCTTTTGCGATTGCTGTGAAGCAGCACATCGAGGGGCACAGCTGCACCGACTTCGCACTACCAAGCAATTATCCTTTCGGCAGTTCAGAATCAGCTCGTTATGCATCACTACAGCAGGTGCACGAATTGATACAGAACTGTCGTGCAGACGTAGCCTCTCTGATGGCCGGTTACTTTCGATCCTTCCACCCTTCATTGCCTGTATTTGACAAGTCAGCTTTCCGCGCCAAGTTGGAAGACTTCTGGAAGCAACCGGAGACTATAGATCTGAGCTGGCTTGCCCAATTTCTTGCAGTACTCGGGCTTGGAGCATACACGATTGAATATGGAGCAAACACCACAGGTCACAGTAACGCGGCTGCTGCAGAGTTCTTGTACGCAAGCGAAGCTTGCTTGGCAAAGACGACGTACATGGCTCGCCCTACAACCACTACTATAAGCACGCTATGCCTCATGGTTGTAGCCAAACAAGCAACGACCGCGACTTGTTGGACACTCGATACCTGCTGGAATGTTATGGGCATCGTTGTTCGATTGTCCATGATGATGGTCCTACACAAAAATTGGATGCCTGGTTATGACGAACCAGCTATCGTCTGCGAAAGAGCTCTCCGCTGTCGTCTTTGGATTCTCATTGTCTACCTCGACACACAGATGTCGCTTCGTACTGGTCAGCAGAGCATGCTACCGCAAGGCACTGTCGACCTGACAACCTCCTGCGTTAATCCCCGGGACTGTTGGGATACCATCATACCACGTTCTCTGCCAATCATTTGTCACTTCCTATCCCGCCTCAATGCGCACGACGGCGAGATTTTTTCGTACGATGAAGTGCTCAGTTACGACAGTGATATCACGCAATTCATGCGTGAATCTACCGTATTCCTTGAAGATGAAGTTGTACGTCTGACTCTGGATATCTTCTTTCGACGTGCGCTCCTCGCCGTACATTGTCAGTACGCGTTGCGACCCAATGCGTCTGTTCTGTTTCCGGCATCGTACAACTCGACTTTCGAGCACAACCTCGCGCTCTTGAATCACTATCATCAACTGTCTTCAATTTCGCCGCATACACAATTGCTGGCTCAGCCGTACATGCTGGACTTTCTCGCTGCTGCTTTCACGACCTGCATGCTGCTACTGTCCCCGGAAGCATCGTCTTCATGCTCCTTGATTGATGAAAGTACAGGACTCACATATCGGCAGGCGATGTTGAATGCTCTCATGCGCTGCATGGATATACTTGCGAAAGAAAACAGCAAGGTCCTGTGCTTTCAATCTGGATTCCAGCAGCTTAAGAGGTTGTATGAGCTCACTCCCAAAGAGTGATCTACAGCTTGATTGTCCCACAAGATACCGTGGGATCGGACAAAGCGCAGGGCGTGTCAGCTTTCACACGTGCACCACGTGGGCCTTAATCGAATACGGTGGCAGGCAATCGACATTGCGGTGCAACTACTTCGTCGATGTGTCATTGTTGTCGACGGAAGCGGTCGCGGCATCTGTAACGGTTTCTGTCACAGAACCTCGCTTCAGCATTCCCAGCGCGCGACAACTTGCCAAAACACACCATGACGGCGAAACAGCCCGCACTATCATATTCGCCATACACTTCGGAATGCCAAAATTCGAACGGTGGGTCAGGAACATGCAGGTGAAGCACGGAGTTGGGCGGCGCATTTGCACCTGTTCGTGGCTTAGATATTCAAGCAAGTCTTGGAAAGCAGCCTGAGGCGCGGCATCGCCTTGTCTACGTTTCAGCACGCGACCAACATCATGACCGCGACGCATTATAATTCTCGTGTCGCGCTGATCGACGAGTCTCTCCTCTTGCACTACCTGTTCACATTCGGTCCATTCAACATAATCATCGACTACCAACACCACTCAGCGGAAGATACAATAGCAACAAGCGCACAGCAGTCCGAGTCACCGAAACAGATCTACCATGTTGACCAACCGCCACTCAACAATGCCAGTCAAACATAGTCGTATGCCGAGTTGGCATGCTGGCTCGAGGACCGCTGATCCCGCACAACTCAATCAAGCCATTCCAACATATACCATCGGCAACATCCCACGCAGCCTGACACCTGTAATTCTCACATCTACAACACCAAACTTACCAGGCTACACTACAACCCGCCTCATTGGCGCCATCCACGGAACTGCATCTCTCACCCACCGAGTCCCGAAGTCGTTCCTCAAGTCACTATCGAGCAGCATTACAGGCTCCTGGGGCGAAGCGAAACCACTGACGCAATTTCTGTATCAAGCACGGGACCAAGCGATCGAGCGAATGACGAAAGATGCGATCGAAAAGGGTGCAAACGCTGTTGTGGGTATGCAGATCAGGGAGACTGAGGTCATGGGATGTGTCGTGGTCAATGTGAGCGCGACGGCGTGTTTGGTGGAGAAAGAGAGGGCACAGTTGAAGAGGGACAGCGTGCAAAAGAGCCCTTTTGGATGAGCAATTGAGCGTGAAGATAGGTTAAGACAATGGAACGAGACTGGAGGCCGTCTGAGTCTCTGGAAATTATCTGAGGTAATTGAGTTGGATGAGCGGGAATTGGTGGTCAAAACACCGAGCACTGGAAGGTTAATACGAAGACGAGGAACACGAAACCGAAATGGCGTTCTTGATTCCGCACTTTGTGCGTCTGATCTTCTCACGGCTGCTGGACAGTCGCCAAGGCCTCAACAATGACATGTAGGCACCAAGTCAATACATGTTCTTGCACACTTGAGCACTCGAGTTTGGTTGGGTGTCCAGTAAAAGTTCATCGCACTCATGCAGTGCTTACGGATGTATGTTCATCGATCCAGTGCCATCGAAGTTGTATCCAAGGCCAGGAAAGATTCTCAAAGGCAGAGCGTGAACTTTCGAGAAGATGGTTCGCATAAGAGATAGAGACCGTTGTGGAGACCGGTGTGGAGCCGGTATAATTGCAAGGGCAAGTTCATCAGGAGCGCCTCTTCCGTTCCCGAACAGGCAAGGACGAACAAGCACCACGCCAATCGGGACAATAGATACGCATCTTCAACCATTCATCCCGCTGCCGACCATCCCTCTTCGAGCTACGGACCGGTGTATTTGCGTTCAGGTACAGCCGAATGCATATCATTTCTCGCTAAGAGCTATCGTACATCACGGCTCCATCATGTCACTGCCGTTAGCTCTCGCCGCTCGCCCGGTCGACGGCGACTATAAGAGCACGGCGCCGAGCATGTAATCCTACCGCACAAGAGAACAATTCACCATCATGCTCCTCAAATCCTTCGGTCTGCTGCTCGCAGCAGCGAACACCGCCCACTCTCTCACTTCCAACCTGACCCAAATCTTCGACTTTGGACCCAATCCTCGCAACGTCACCGGCTACATCTACGTCCCCGTAAACCTTCCCAAGAACGCTCCAATCCTCGTCGCGCCGCACTGGTGCCACGGCACCGCACACGATGTTTTCAACTACCGCTCTTGGGCCTCCGCAGGCGACACGTACGGCTTTATCTCCATCTACCCTAACAGTCCCAACGCTGCGGACCAGTGCTGGGACGTCTCGAGCAAGCAGTCACTCACGCACAACGGCGGCGGTGATGCGCTGGGCATTGTGTCGATGGTGAGATGGGCGATCAAGAAGTACGATGCAGACGCGTCTCGAGTGTTTGTTACGGGCACGAGTTCCGGCGCTATGATGACGAATGTGCTGCTCGGAAGCTACCCGGATGTTTTCGCTGCAGGTAGTGCATGGGCCGGCGTCGCGTTTGGATGTTTTGCGGGTGATGGGTATGGAGTGTGGAGCGATGCTTGTGCGACGGGCAAGATTATCAAGACTGGGCCTGAGTGGGCGAGGATTGTTAAGAGTGCGTACCCAGGGTACAAGGGGTTCAGGCCAAAGTTGCAGGTCCTTCATGGGACTAACGATACGATATTGTATCCTCAGAATTTGCAGGAGGAGATTAAGGAATGGACGAGTGTGTTTGGGGTCAGTGATAAGCCTACGAAAGTTACGCCGAATACTCCGTTGCCGGGCTGGACGAGGTATCAGTATGGCACGAGTGGGAAGTTTGAGGCGTATAGTGCTGAGGGAGTGGATCATAACATTCCTAACCAGGATGATTTGGTGATCAACTACTTCGATCTGAAGTGCAAGGGCAAGAAGTGCTACTCAAGGCGGAGTGGGTGAACTTCATGGGTTGTATGTGCAATAGATGATCATAATAAATCGTAAATCTTTTGAAAGAACATGGGACCAGAAACGTACAGTTCCATATTCAGCGCTCAAGGATGATGATGCCCCTCATGATCCTCCTCCTCCGTCCTTGCCCACTCAGCCCAATACTCATCATCCCACATCCCCGCCAACCTCTCCTCCTTATCATCCTCATCTATCTTCCCATCAAACATGATCTTCTCCCACTTCCTCATCTCCGCTCTGCTCAACAGACACGCATCCAGCATCTTCGTCAAGCCCGCGACATCAAGCCCCTCGCCAATGAACACCAACTCCTGTCTTCGATCGCCCCACTCGCCTTCGAAGTCCTTACGGATAGCAGCGACGGTGTCAGCGTCCGCACCCCAGTCTTCTTCAGGCACGCAGCAGAACCACGGCATTTCAGAGCCGATAGTTAGCATTGCGCCTGCGGTGCTCCAGGAGCCCATTTGGAAGGGGCGTGTAGCGAGCCAGAAGATGCCTTTGCTGCGGTGGAGCCCGGAGAAGTATGGAGAAGCTTTCTTGTTGGCAAGTATCTCTTTGTCAGACATTGGGGTTTTGTCATATTCGTCATCGGCCATCTTGTCTGAGTTAGAACCTGCTGAGGCGGTGTTCTCGTCCGAGGCGGAGTCTGCATTGCTTGCGCCATCGTCTGAAGCATCGTCGTCTTCCTCATCTTCATCGGCGTCTTCGGGCTCTTCTTGAAGCAGAATGAACTTTCCCTCGATGAGGCGGTATAGCTTGAGAGGGTCGAACGGACGACGAGCGCGGTAGACAAAGCTCCCGATGCCATACTCAAAAGTTTCTGGCTTGGGTGTTACGCGCTTCCTGCCTTGGACATCCATGACGGTCATCTCGTGCAGACTCCTCAGCCAGCCTGGACTGGCGACTGCTTCGGCGAAGTTGAAGATACCAGTGTGCAGCATCTCTTTGATGTTGACTTTAGAGAACTTCGACTCAATGATCTTCGCTGTAGGGTTGAGTGTCTTGACGTAGGCTTTGACTCTGCCCAGTGTCTGCTTGTTGACTGCATCAACCTTATTGACAATGATCACGTTGGCGAACTCGATCTGGTCGGCGAAAAGATCGGAGATGGTGCGCTGGTCTTCTTCAGGTATTTCTTCCCGGCCAAAGCGGTCTTGGAGGAATTCGGCGGTGTCGAACTCGGAGAAGAAACGGAAGGCATCAACGACTGTGACCATGGTGTCGACACTAGCGATTGACTTCAGGCCACCGAGCTTTGCACTACAAACAGTGTCAGTGGGCATCATACCTTAGACAGCCGGAAGGTACCCACACTTTGGCAAAGATCTCCTTTTCTTCAGTCTCCATACCTTCAGCATCGATCATCGCTTCCGTGAGCTCAGTAGTGAACGTCTCCGCCACTTGCTGCGGTTCACTGATACCAGAGCTCTCGATTACAACGTGGTCGAAGCCAGCGTCGCTCCATGCCAGCCGTGCCAGCTCAGTGAGTAGGTCAGATCGGAGTGTGCAACAGATGCAACCGTTCTGCATTTGAATGACCTTTTCCTTGACTCGAATCTCCCCACTATCTTTCTTGCCGCGCGAGTCTGTCGATCGTGTGATTAGGTTGGCATCTACGTTGACAGACGCCATGTCGTTCACTATAACGGCAATGCGAAATCCATGGTCCGGCGACTGGAGAATGTGACGAAGAAGAGTCGTCTTTCCACTTCCCTTCCATATGTCAGATCCTGATAACTTTGGCGTGGAAGTAACCTACCAAAAATCCAGAGAGAACTGTGACGGGAAGTGGTCCTGCTTTGGCTTTCTTATCTTGAGGCTTTGCGTTCGAGCCACCGGTTTTTCTTCGCTTCGAGAGTGCCATTGTGGTTTTGAGGTTTGAAACGATTTTACAAACTGTTAAGAAATGATGCTTAAGCAGTTTTTATGTCAACTGTAGCACCTTGCTGTCATTTATGTTCTCGACCTCGTCGTTGTGCGCTCGTCCAATTGAGCACCTCGATGGCTAGGTCGCATCATCACGAAACGATGGCACATTATTGGCCGAACGCTCGGTCTACACAGTCGAAAGGGTCAATAGAATGTCCGTAAATGTTCCAGAAGGAATAAGGTAAGATAAGATAGTTCTGGCGAATGCGCTTGATGTGGGGGTGGTCGTGAGCCAATCGCACGGATGGACCCTTACGAACTAAAGAGGTAATCACAGGTCGAGAGTGAAGAACGTGAGATCAAAGAAAGAACAAATCTAACCCTGAAGATAGCCATAAAACCCTTCACTTGAGCCAAGGCTTAACCAATCGAGAACTGAGCCTAAAAGTGGCTGTGACAGGGAAGCAGCGAAAGAGTATTTACACAGTGTCCGAACCCAAAGAGAGTGAGAAAGTGGGCCAGACCCTGGTATTTGGATCTGGAAACATCATTTAGAAAACTCATCACGCCAACGGCGCCCATGTGAGTTCGGGGTACACGTAGGATGGATGAAGTGAAGGAAAAAGATTGTAGTGACGGGCATTGCGCGATATAAAGAGATCGTACGTTACGAGACCCGGGAACCGGACCTGAGACAGTCTTTATTAGAGATTGCAGAGCCAACAAGAGATGGATGGATGATGGTTAAGGGTTGATAGTTTCGAAAGTCGCGATGGTCAACACGCGTCGCGTCTGCGGACTAGCGTGGGTGACGTCACTTACAAAACCTCTAGCTCGCAAATGTCCTGATGTCTGCCCTTCAACTTCTCTATTGCGGACACTGTTTTTAAAGTCTCTGTTACTTCAAAGGATGGCAATCCTTTTGATCGTAGAATATAATTGTCGCAGCATCACTTGACTTCCTGTTCATACAGCACTTGCAGAACGCACCTAAGCGTTCAAGTACCTCCGTGAAGTCAGAAGTCTGACTATCTCCGGGGTGCACTTTCGATCCGACTCTTGCAGCAAAACGCTGCATTGCGTCTTTACAAATCCGTCATATCCGAAAGGAAACTCCGTCATCGCCTCTGATCTTCCCGCACATTGTCTTTGCCCATGTTCCTTACACCAGCGAGTTTTGTTCAACGCATAATCTTAGTCAAGTCATCCTCAGCTTTCCTTCCCTTGTGGCATTCCGTCCAACTTGAACCCCATGTTCCTCACCGCCAGCAATTCAAGAGTGGACCCAAAATCGCCCAATGGACCCATGTGATCACCGACGATCTACGCAAGGCCGCGTGCGTCTCTGGGCAAGCCAAGCAGCCAAGTCCGAACACATTACAACAACAAAGATACCATCTCACTTGGGAGTGCCAAAACAATGCTATATTTGATGTTTCTGACATGTTTCTGACAGCTTGAGGCTCCGTGCCAGAGCCAGGGTTTCAAGTGGAACGATAAGCCTTACTCAGGTTTCGATTCAGCCTCAAGTTTGTTTTCGTCCCATGCACGCCCAGCACTCGGCCACTCTCAATGCGTCATTCCGAGGCGAAGTACCGACGGATCGTGGGTATACCTGGCTGATATCTCTTGAGAGTTCTTGGTGTTGCGGTTATTGTTCCTAGGCGTTGCTTGCTTATTGGTTGAACAGGGTCACAGCAGCATTGCTATTGTGGGCTTGTGGACCGTAGGACGCGAGACGTCACACGGAGCTCGAGGTCGGTATATATTGACTAACGTTGCTATCGTCGAGAAAGACACTCATCTTCAATATCGTATACCCACTACATTCTACAAAACGCTAATAACGCATACATATCTCTTTATCCCTCAGCACCTAAACACAACCACTCTCGACAACCGCCATCCGACTAACTCAACATGCGCTTCACCATCCTCATCACATCGTTCATCGTAGGCTTCGCCACCGCACTGCCGGACCCAACGCCTCAAGGGTATACTGGACCTTGCTCTAAAGACAACTGCGGCGTCAACGGACGACAATGTCGAAGTCTCTGTGTCCCATGGCCGTCCACAGAACCAGCGTTGAGGAAGGGCTGCACCTGCAGCACCGGCTGAACGACATATCTAAATTTTGTGGCAGGTAAGTATGATTGGCAAGCAAAATAACGTCTGGGCTAACACGATAACAGGCAGTCTTGAGAGATTTGTTGGGGTGCATCGGCGCTCATACGGGAGTTAGAAGGATAGAGTAATGGACATCATGATATTCGGACATTGGGAAAGACCACACGTGCATCATACCTCTTATTCCTCATACGCGCTCCCGCTGTCACCACCAACGTCGCCGTTTCCTGATCCAGGTGAATTTCCGCAGTCCTGCGTGTCACCAAATCACCATTGCTCACCTGTGAACCGCTCCTCCCCATAGTCTATGGTTATTGGTTCGTCAGTCAAGATAAGTCGAATAGTACGGACTGCTAGAACGCGATTATGTGTACCGACTCGCGCCTGGGTTACCTTAGCATTCGGTTCGCACGAATGTGCCATGAAACGAAAGATAGACCCCTTCTTGGTCGCATCGACCCAGCATATTGGCTACGGAGAATTTGGATCCGTTTTGAGTTTGCCAATATTAATGTCAAACTGATACACAGTCTGATCGTCCGGTAGCTCATCGTCATGGGGGAGAAGTATGCCTGTGTACTCCCCAATGAAGATGCCAGAAGGAAGCTATCTCCTTGCATATAGCCCATATCCTGTGTGTTCAGCAAGACGTATATCTATGTTTTCGTGCCAGAGCTGGAACATCCGCTCGACCCAGACGAGGTAACCATCGTCACGAGTGCTGTCGTTATACCTGCTGTTAAGGTCGCATTCCGCGCACACCTCGTTCATGGTCTTACATCCAAGTAGATCAGCTCGCGTCCACGGCTGCCAGGTGCCACCTGGTCTACTGATATTCCTCCATGCTAAAACATCGAGGATGTTGCGGATAAGTAACGTGGGTTCGAAGCGCCCTTGCCCTGCAAAATTCGTGTCAATTCTTCTTATCGGGATTCCATCTTGGTCTTGTTCGTAGAAGTAAAGTTTGCCCTTGAGCTCAAGTGAATAAATTGCCTCAATGTATGTAGCTACCCTTTTTCTGGCCTTTTCTGTACCAATCTTGGCTATGTCAGCCTGGATGCGGCCAAAGACTGTCTTCAGGTATACCATGATGATGCGATGGTGGGGAGTGATGAACATGTGCTGCGATAGTCGCAAAGATCTAGTACCCTACATGAACATGAATCGACACTGCTGCTTCGAAGTCATCAATACGTTAGCAACAAAGGCCATCAGTCAATGCCAGCTGAGCTTTGAACAATGTCCTTCATCGTCCAGCTCCACATTTGAGCTTTCTGTTTGCAATTTGTCTCGAGGCTTACACTGGTAATCGTGATGAAAGACATTGTGTAATGCGGTTTTTGTGGCTTTTGTCGCACAGCTCTATGTAAGCCACATGTTGAATGGCGCTTGGTTTGGTCCGCGCGGCTGGATTCATTTTAGATCCGTACACACTCAGTCAAACTGATTTTGTGCGACAGGCCTGAGGATGAAGGAGTGATGGTTATCATGACGCGTCAATATGTGAATGGCAGGCGCGTACCTTATCTTATCGTAACCGAAGCGCCTCTAGGCATCACCGCTCCAACCCCGCAAACCATCAACACTCACATATCCAACATGGCGAACAACAACAATAACAATCCCCGGCGAGATTCGAGTCGACCAGAAGACAATCCCTTCATCGCCTTTCGCCGCTACGCCGACTCACAAGTCTCATCGCTGCTCAACACCGTCTTCACGCTTCCCGCCCAGATCGCCAACTACAACAACGCCCATCACGCACGGGAACAGTGCCTGTTCGGTAAAGCAGATCCTCAAAAGTGCGAGGAGCTGCAAGCTTTAGATGCCCATACAGAGAAGCTCCGTCATGAGGGTACAGAATCGTACCGTGCTGGTGATGTCCAAGCGGTATTGAGGAAGAGTGAACAGCTCATGATGTTGGAGCAGCAGGCTGGTGAACTAAGGAGAGCTATACTGAGAGATGATGAAGACTCGAATCATAACGTCGAACAGCAGAAGCAGCTGGTGGAGAAAGTAGGCAATAAGAAGGGGCAGCAATGGTCAGACAGTTGGGACTGGCCAGAACCAACACGGGAAGAGGATTCAGATGACAATGAGTTTGAAAGATGGCTAGAGAGTCGTGCGAGGAGAGCTGGCAGCGAAATCGAACGCATGTTCACAAGACTAGAAGAAGACGCAAGTAAAGTCTTTGGTGAAGAGATTGAAGAGCTGCGCAGGCACTGGGCCGCTCGGTACGACGACACAAATCGACACGAAGACGCCCAACCTCGAGTATGGTCACGGTCGTGGTCATGGCAGTGGCCGCCGCCAGCAGACGCACCGAAGTCAGACGAGACGAAGATATTGGAAGATCCATACTCTCCATCAGCACTGGAAGCAGACGAACGAACAAAACATATGGGAAGCTTGTGGCGCAATGCGTTTGAAGATCTCATGCGTACGACACAGGAGCACCCATTGCTGTCAGACGCGCAAAACACGGACTTTGACCAAATGGGCCTCTATGCCTTGCGAGACTATCAAAAAGAACTGTTGCAGCTCGAACAGCAGAACAGAGAGCGACTACTTATGGCACGTCAGGAGTCAGCACAAAAGCAAACACCTTTTCCACAGCAGGCTCACGATACAAGTGACGAGCCGAGTTACGAGTATGCGCACGACCACGAGGATCAGCACGACGATCCACCAACACCGAAACCTCAGCAGACCGAGTTCTCTAGGGGGCAACTTTCACCATCAGAAGCGAGACAGAATACAGAGACTGAGCTAGACGCTTATGAGCGACTGCTCACACCGTCATCCTCCCCTTCGACATTAGGACTTGAGGGCAATTCGACCATACTCTCTACACTGACGACTACCGAGCGTACGACTGCACCTGACGGGACCGTTACTACAAAGCTCATCCTGAAGAAGCGTTTCACAGACGGTAGCGAGCAGAGCTCTGAGACTGTTCACACACAGCGTGGCGACGATGTTCACTATACAGGGGATCCATGGAAGGTAATGCAGAATGCACACTCGCCGGATAGTATAAGCCAGAAAGGTCAGAAGAAGGGAGGGTGGTTTTGGTCTAACTGAGGCAATTTTCGGAGCGAGTGAAGATCGAGTAGGAACGACCTGCGGGCAAGGACATTTTCGGTCTTTACATTGGCGTCGTTGGTTTTCAGGCGTTGGAAAGCGACATACCCCTCTCAATTTGTTCAATCAATACACTCGTCTGGAGTTGCAATTGTCTTCCGTCAAGGGATATATATTTCAGTCACGGGCGAACAATCACTTCTCAAGCCTGTACAGTTAGTGCAGCAAACCTCGGACATTTCCACTTCCCGAGGTATAAGATTCGATGGGTTGATTGATCACTCATCCCCTACCTTTCCATCCTCCTCGAGCAGACAATGGCTAGCCCTCTGCTTGCACTCACGTCAACACTCCGACTTATTATTTACGGCCGTCTTCTTCCTCACAAGGCCACCCTTTACATCATACCTGGTTCTGTCACCTCGCCAAAAAGGTTTCCAGACACGGCTACGGTACGCAGCCTGCGTCTTCTGTGCCGTATCGTCAAGAACGAAGTCGATCATCACTACGCAGTCATCGCAAGACAGCACTATGCGGCACTTGTACATTCACAACGGCTTCAGACGCGTTTCCAGCTTGTCCCAGTCACACCGAGCTTTATTTATGCTCACACAATGGCAGTGGCATTCAACCTCAGTCCTTTGCGTTGGCTACCAGTGCGTTGTCATTACCCTTGGCGAGAGAACCTGTGAACGTTCTTCCCCCTTTTGCCCGAATTCTTATCAATCCGCATATACCCTCTGCCCCAAACCATTGACTCAGACAAGGAGGAGTTGACCCGGAATGGTTCTTTGTCATGCAATTTGCGAAGCTCATAGTGCGGTTATAACGACCTCGCACAGTCATATTGTGTTCGACCAACCTCCACTTCTCAAAGTTAATTGGTTACAGCATCCTCCAAGAATGAGAAACCTGAAAAGTGGCAAGACTATGAGGCAGTGTTCTCGAGACAAAGGGTACGGACTGCGCAACTTCCGCGGTGCCGGTACGGTTGTGCAGGTCAGATTCTCTAACAGCAGCTCTCAGACAGTGCAGCTGGTGTTCAAGAAGTAACGCAGGGTTACAAGAAGTTTAGATGCATTGTACTGGGAACATGATCAACCTCAGTAAGTTTGTGTTTCCAGGCAAGTCTTACTCGTTGCGTAGCAGGTCGACTGTCGGGATCAGTATAGTTGAACAAATCTGTCTTATGACGTATTGGAGGGACATTGATGAGCAGTAAAAGTCGAGTCCGTTAGACGGACAGAACCCGACCCGGGGTTGCTCAGATCCTCAGAGTATCTATATATCATAATCACTAGCAGAGGCTTTCTTCTTCTCTATTTTTCACCCCTTCAGCCATCCACACAACCCTACACCGTTCTTTCAACTGCATAGAACCATCAGACTTCTTTGCAGCAAGATCAGAGCATCGATGACCAATCTATACTTTCACGTTCCTGGAGATGTTGATTGGATGGATACCGACGACTCGAAGGCAGAGGCGGACTACACCGAGCACACTGATCATACCTTTGATAAGGCTAGCCTCAAGCGTAAGCACTGGCTGGTGCTGACCGCCGTTGGTCTCCCACAGAGTGACTCAGAAGGACGCAAGCGTCTTCGCGCCAGCTCGACAGCTCGTCGCGACCCATTTACTCACCTACTACGCATTATACGCGACCTGATCTACGAGTACATGACCTTTCCTCCTTCGAGGATGAAGACGATGTGAAGGACGGGCAAAGTGCACGCAACCTTGCACTTACATGTCGTCAAGCGAAGCAAGAGTGGGACGAAAACGCCACTACCGCTTCTGGGTCTATGTGATGAAGATTACGGACTCGCATCTCAGTGAGATCAGGCATGTGATTTTCTACCCGCAAGAGTTGGCATTCAAAAATGACATGGCTTACGTGGAGTCACTCAAGGTCAGCACAGAGATGGAGGTTGGATTGCGGCAAATGACACTGGGAAGCACAACAACGCAGCCATAGTAGGCAGGCAACAGCTGATGAAGCCCTTCATGGACACTGACGGCGTTACTATGAGCGGCCACCAGCATATGAAGACATTTCGGATCGAGACAACATACGAAGTCGGCGAGGACGAGTGATCGATATGTACCCCGCGCGTCTCCACGTTTCCTCAAAATCAAGCTTTGGAGGCTGTCAGATCATTCGAGGAAAGTTAAGGGAATACGGATGCTGCATATGTGCCTTTCGGGGTTCATGAAGCAGAGCGAGAAGTGGCGAGTGCCTTCAAAGCCAGTCTGTATATAGTGTATGTTCTTTGGTGAGTGCTGGTATGGGAACTTGAACTGAGATTCGTTTGCGTTTCGGGCAAAATTTGGGCAGGTGGCGAGTAGCTCAAAACAATTCGAAACCGTCGCTCATCTTTCACAAGTTGAACATTCTTTGAGAGCTCTGACGCTATGCCTAGAAGCCACCTGAACAAGGAACAGCTGAGACCACAGCCGCTACGTGCCAGAGCGATGGGACAAGATCATGACATGCTTCCATAAGTTGCGCGGAAAGGATTTGTTATTCGTTGTTCTCTTTCCATGAATCTGTGAAGCAGACAAGATTTGTGGACATCCCATATTCACATAGCACCACGAAAGCGCAGATCCACGGACTTCGGTAGCTGTGGCTGTGCCAGTCGAGCTGCGTAATACCGATGTGTGCTGGGATTGGTCCCTACGGGGGCCAATATCTCTTTTGGTCTGCAAGCGCGAGCCTTCCTCACAACAAAGCTGGCGGTGATTAATCCATGATAATTTGCACTCACCAGGTCGTCGGAAATGCAACATGTGGCGTATGTTCAAACAAATAGCATCCTCGCGTAGCGGCAGGTGACACAGGACCACCAGGGGCACATCTCTTTCTGAAATGTGGGCGTTGTGACTGACGGACTTTGTGGATTATACAGTGATCACAAACCACTACTGGATGTCCGAGCGACTCGATCCTCAACTTCATTCGTACCCTCGTCAGCGCAAGATCCGCGATTGCCGAATGTGACCGCACTCCGCTGCTTAATGATGTGGTCTTCACGCCAACCCACTTCCGCTGCCTCACACACAAGCTTAGCCCCCACCACTCTCTGCGAGCAGTCTGCCACCACACGAAGCCGCATATGAACAGATTATAGTGAGAACCCAAGTAGAGATGGAGGGTGGGAAATTTGTTGAAGGCGTGAACCACTTCTCGGTTCCTGGCTCTGCGATACCGAAGAAGAGTGAACGGAAATGAACATGTAACGGACTTGGGAGAATGAGAGTCGGCTGCAGACATTCCTCTCCATTGCGGTTTGTCTTGTCTTCAGCTTTACCCAGATGCCGATGGCCAATACCCCGCAGAGAAGAATGGCGCTCGTATTTGGATATACGGATTTGACTTGGCCGTCACGTCGCGACCTTCTCCGCTTTCTATACCGCAATGGAGTCGCTCTCTCCGATGCTCTTATGCGGAGGGCCTTACAAGTACTCCAACAGCGCCCATTCACATGCAACGAACCGAAATCTTGAGCTTATTCTTCGTTACCTGCCTTTCCAGGCCCTACAATGCGAGCAATCACCCTCTCGCTCCTCGTCCTTCTCTTCCTGATCGCCACCACATGTGCGTCAGACATCACGTCGTTCACTGACGCCAAGTGCACACGATCATGGCGCGCACTCGACACCGTCAACGGCTACCCGGATGGACTCTGCAAACCGCTGAACGTGACGAAGGGGCAGAGCTTTCAGATCCAGGAGCTGGATCAAGGTTGCGCAGGTGTGTAGTGTTGAAGGTTATCATCGAGCCAAGCTGAAGTCTGCAGTGACATTGTACGGCGCCAACGCAGGTCCATTGCCGTGCTCGAGCGAAATGAAGATCGTCGGCCATCTCGCGACTTGCTATGACTCGTCATGGGTATATTACTCGATCGATGGATGTCTGCCGCCAACTTCTTCCAGCACAAGAGTGACATCCATGAAGCCAACAGCGACCGGGCCATCTGCGACCAAAAGTGCGAGTGCAACACCGGAGCCAAAGGTGCATACTGGAGTTATCGTTGGATCCACCGTCGCAGGAGTTTCGTGCGTTATTCTGGGCCTAGCGGGCATGCTGCTTGTCCTTCGTCGTCGCCGCAAGTTGAAGTCGTCGAAGCCGTCGAAGCCAAGGCATGAGCTTTCTGAAGATCGCGCACTTGCAGAGTCAGATGCAGCGGCCGAGAAGAGACACCCCAAGGAGCTATGGGGCGATCATGCAGCGGTTGAGATTGGGCGAAATAGTCGGTTCGAAGGAATGATGCGGGATGCGAGGCCTGTAAGAGGAGTGAACCCGCTGATACAGGTTCATTACGTGCCGTAAACAGGCAGCCTTCAGTATTGTGGTTGCAACCTAGCGTCAGTACATGATGAAGAAGTAGTTTGCTGAACCGAATGTCGTCTTCGTAGATCGTGATGTCAATTTGGTACTGCTCAAGGCATCAGGGTCAGCCGGATTAAGGATCCCCGAAAGCGTGTCAACTTACTAAATGGCTATAGAGCCCTTTCCTCCACCCTCAATTCCGCGAAGCAGCACTTGCTTCTTCGTCCAAACTTTTCGAACACCTTCAACGCCGTGTCAAGATCATGTTGCGCTACAGGCTGATCACCTCAAATAAAGTACGGTCTTGAGCTTAGGCCAAAAGATCCGCAACGTTCATGGGCATCTCGTCAATTTGGGTTGAGTAGTACACTGAGCACGATTAGTGGTGTTTCACTTGGCGGGAGGTTTCCAACTTACACTCGATGTCACGGAGGATACGAACATCGTCCTGGGTCACGAAGTTGATCGCCACACCCTTGCGTCCGAATCGACCAGAACGACCGATCCTGTGAATGTAGTTTTCACGGTTGCTCGGCAGATCGTAGTTGATAACCAACGAAACCTGCTGAACATCGATACCACGAGCCCAGACATCGGTCGAGATCAGCACGCGCGAGTTCGCCTGGCGGAAATCCTGCATAATGCTGTCACGCTCTCTCTGTGGCATATCTCCGTGCATAGACGAGACAGTGAAGTTGGCCTCGCGCATCTTGTCAGTCAGCCAGTCGACCTTGCGGCGCGTGTTGCAGAAGATGACGGCTTGTGTGATGGTGAGTGTGTCGTAGAGATCGCAGAGCGTGTCGAACTTCCACTCCTCCTTCTCGATGGCGATGAAGTACTGCTTCAGGCCTTCCAAAGTCAACTCGTCACGCTTGACAAGGATGCGAACGGGGTCGGTCATGAACTTTGTAGTCATCTCCAAAACATCGTAGGGGAGAGTGGCAGAGACGACGACGACCTGTGTCGCGGGAGGCAGGTAGCGGTATACATCGTAGATCTGTTCGCGGAAACCACGATTGAGGAGCTCGTCAGCCTCATCGAGGACCAGCATCTTGATGTTGCGAGTGCGCAGGTTGCGGCGACGGATCATATCAGCGACACGTCCAGGTGTTCCAGAAACGACATGCTGGCCGTAGTCGAGCTTGCGGATATCCTCGCCAACATTTGTGCCTCCAATGCAGGCGTGGCACTGCACGTTCATGTAGTCGCCAAGACCCATGATGACCGACTGAATCTGGGTCGCAAGTTCGCGAGTGGGCGAGAGAACGAGTGCTATCACATGTGAGCTTCAACCTACAATATTATGAATCATCACGTACCCTGTGTCTCGCGCACTGCTGTATCGATAACCTGGAGAATGGAGATAGAGAAGGTCGCAGTCTTTCCCGTTCCGGACTGTGCCTGCGCAATGGTGTCGCGACCTTTGCACACCTGAACAATCGCACGTGACTGGACAGCAGAGGGCGACTCGTAGCCGTAGGCGTAGATACCGCGCAGCAGGTTCTCCTTCAGGTGCATGGCCTCGAAGGTCGGCGCCACCGTGACCTCCTTGGAGGTGGAGAACTCCATCTTGTCGTCGGCATTTCGATCGATTCCATCCGCCATGTTTTCGGTCGTATTCGTGTTATTTGGGTGGTGGTGATGTGAGGTTGTCGAGACGATGCGCAAGAAAGTTTGGTGGAGAGTCTGCGGAGACGGAGCTTCGGCGAAACCTTGCTAGCGCGCTTTTCGATTTATCTGGGTGGGCGCGCTCCACCTCGAATGCGCCAACATCCACGCCGCTGAAGGTACTGCACCTACGATCACCTGACTGCTCCTACACAGAAGACTCACATCCAAAACAGGCGACTACAAACATGCTTCTCGACGAACAGCGACAGATCCACGAGGACCTGGAGCGCCTCGAAGATGCCGTTGCAGAGCGTCTTCTCGAAGATCCTCCACACGTAAGGAATACAGCTGCACCTTCTCGTACTTCCCTAACGAATCACAAACAGATCCGCGACCGTCTAGCACGTGATCACGACATTGCGCGATTCCTTGAACAGATAGAAACACAGTCCGGCCGGTTACTGGCCATATACGAAGATGAAGAAGGCAAGGACGAGGAGGTGCGCAACCTCACGCACGGCGACCCTATGGAGTCGTTCATGAAGGAGATTGCCAACGTCAAGGACTTCCACCGCCGATACCCCAACGAGCCCGTCGAGAACCTCGAGAAGGCATACAAGAAGCGGTCGCCCGAAGATCAAGCACAGTCGATCGCAGCCATCGACTCCATGTTCACTGGAGAGGAAGGCTTTGGTCGATTCTTCGATCTGACCACGCTTCATGAACAGTACTTGAACTTGTCTGTTCACCAACACGCGCGCCGCCTAACCTATCTACAGTACCTTGATCTATTCGATGTCTTTACTGGGCCACAAAGCAGCATTCGACGCGATCAGAAGAAGTCGGAGCCTTATTTCCAGTATTTGAAAGCGCTGCAAGAGTACCTCGAGAGCTTCATGCGCCGAACGAAGCCCCTAGAGAACCTTGATAAGCTATTCGCCGGTTTCGACAAGGAGTTCGAAGAAATGTGGGAGAAGGACCAGATTCCAGGGTGGGAGAAGAACGCGCTGTCCTCCGCGCCGACAAATGGGGACGCGCCGGGCGAGGGCATCTGGTGCGCTGCCTGCCAGAAGGGCTTCACAAAAGAGACAGTCTTTGAGGCGCATTTGACAGGAAAGAAACACAAGAAGGCCGTACAAGCGAGCGAAAACACCAGTGCACCAGCACAGACAAACGGCGCATCATCAGACATCCAACGGTTCAAGGAGCGAGCCGTTGCCGAGCGAGAGTTCAAAATCAAGAAGCTGGCCGCAGCCATGCAGACCGAGCGCGGTGATACTAAGGTCAATGTTGAGCGAAAGCAGGGCATGACAGAACGGGAAAGACAGCAAGAGTTGGAACAGCTGTACTCTGAGCAGCCAGCAGAGGGTGCGAAGGAGGACGATGACGAATCGGACGGCGAAGACAAGATCTACAACCCTCTTAAGCTGCCTCTTGCCTGGGACGGCAAGCCAATCCCTTTCTGGCTCTACAAGCTTCATGGATTGGGCGTCGAGTTCCCTTGCGAGATCTGTGGTAATTTCGTCTACATGGGGCGGCGCGCTTTCGACAAGCACTTCAACGAGCCTCGCCACATCCACGGTCTCAAGTGTCTGGGTATTACTAATACGACACTATTCCGCGAGATTACGAGCATTCAAGAAGCCGAGACGCTATGGAAGAAGATCCAGAAAGACAAGAAGAGGGAGAAGACGGCAGCAGAGAACGTCGTCGAGATGGAGGATACAGAAGGCAACGTCATGCCTGAAAAGGTCTACCGCGATCTGGCTGCTGCAGGCATGCTCTGAGCAATTCCCTGAATTAGAAGTCTCACTATTTGACTTCCAAGTTGAACATACTCAAAGATCAAGACCACAGATCAGACACAGCCACTCATCGTCGAGTCAAGAATGACAAGCCGCACTCTGCGGGTCCACTGCAAGCCAACAAGGCACACAGGTCTGGCCGATTGCCCTTGATGTTGCAGACGTTGTGCCCACGCGATATTTGAGAATCTATTGCTACCAATGTTCGGTGTTGAAAAGGGATAGAACGCAGGATATAGTCTGATAGCTACAAAGGCATCAGTGTAAGATATATACCCAAATGAAGAAACGCTGATGGTACTTTTGAATCCCACCAAATACTCAACTCCCTGCCCAATCTACCCCAGACTCTGATTCAAGCAGCCACTGCATCTTATGCATGACAATCTTAGTCTCACCTAGCGAAACGCCCATCCACGGACGCAAAACTCCACGCAATGCTTCGAAACCCTCTGAATCACGTACCGATTAACCTTCTACGCCTTCCCCCCAACATATCCCTCTGGCCACCACACCATCGGCCACATAGGCACACCGCCCGCCTCCTCCCCACTCGCCACCTCTCCATCCTTCCCACACTCCCCCTTCCCCAACCAAATCACCTCCCCGACCTCCTCAAAACCCAGTTTCTCATACACCCTCCTTGCGCCCTCATTACTCGCCTCGAGATAAATCGGCTTCCCTTCGTTCCTTGCTCGGTCCTGGAGATGCCGGATCAGAGCTGGTGCGAGGCCCTTCCCACGGTGCGCGGAGGAGGCGCCGATGAGTTGGATGTAGAAATAGTCTTCGCCGTTCGGGAATGTGGATTCCTTGGCGGGTGTTGTGGCGGCGGTGTATGCGTTGATGCGGGATGCGAAGCGTGAGGGACCCATGCTCCATAGTGCTGGCGCCAAACCGCCTGATAGCAAAAGGCCGAGCAGAGAATTCGCCCCAAGATCGTCCAGCGATTTGCCAGGTGGGAATATTGCCGCCGCGGCTTGGAAGTCTGGTGTGGAAGAGGTGGTTGGGGGTGTGGTGCTGGCGGACCAAAGTTCTCCGCCTGCCTTTATAGCTGCATTGCTTGATAAGAAGAAAAATTTCTGTAATGCGGCTAAGCGGGCGGAAGAAGGCAGGTGGTTCAGCATGTACGCTGTTACAGGGTCGGAGATGAATGCGTCGATGAGTGTTGAAGTGGCGCCGGGTATGGCATTTGGGGAGACGGAGTGTTGGACGTGGACTGGTAGTCTGGGTTTTGGTTGTGATGGGGAGGAAGTGAGGCCTTGTGTTGTTGTAGTTGTTGTTGCTGTTGCTGACATCTTGGAGACTTGAAATGGTGGTGTGCGGAAGTGTGACGGTGAAGTGAAAGTCAGTAATCTCAGGCTCTTGAGGTTGCTTTGGATGGTTCGTGTTGATGTCTTCATTTCCAGTGCGGAAGTATTGAAGGTTCACTTATGCTGATGGTTTTGAGATGTGGCTGATGTAGGTGAATTGCTACTTTTCGTGGCTACAGTCAAGAACCCTTATGTTTGACCCAACCCATTGCATCAGACCAGAGTTTTAGTCCTCGGCACCCGCGGACGGGCATCGGTGCGCTCGGACTTCGTGGTGTTGCGGCTGAAAATTTGCCGATGATGTAATTAGTGCGGCTTGGAGTGGCTTGGACAATGGTTTGGCAATGACTACTCTACAGTGCCCGAAGAAAGGCCAGCAAATGGTGTGCATTAAATGTTGCAAAGTCTCCGCTGGATTGCGATGCAATGAAGGTGATGTTGACAGTAACACGCGAGACGTCTTTATGCTGAGAGCGACCATCTCCCTCCTGTCGCCTTGCCTAGTAATCCACTCATTCCTCTCTTTTTCTTCTCTTCTCCATTCTCGTCTCTCTCCCTCCTTACGATATTCGTCTCTGTTCTCGTGGTCTTCCCATTCAACCTACTATCGGTACTTCCGTTCTCGGGTCCGCTACTCATACTCATAAGCGGAGTATCCGGCAGCTCAACCCTGCCATACGTCGCCGGGTCAAAGTGCTCAGATGCTGGCGGAGCTGCCGGCGTCCATTCGACGGTGATAGACTCGTCGCGGCTGAGTTTCTGGTCATCAAACCAGAGCTCGAAGCGTATGTCTGCTGGGCCGATGATGACACGGATGGAGTACTCGATGCGTAGGTAGTGCTTTTTGAGGGACCAGAAGTGGGCGTTCTTAGCGACAAATTTCTTCTCGTCGGCAACGGAGAGGTCGGAGGATATCTCGCAGAGGAGGCGTGTGTCTGAAGATGTCAGTGTGCAGTATTGGGCTGATGATAGACCTGTACTCACGTTCGTTCATCTGCTCCGGCAGTTGGGCGGCTTCAAGGTTACTCTCGATGACGCTTGTTGGAAATGCTCGCCTTGGATCCCCGGGACTGACGTTCTTGACGAACCGATGGACGATAGGATTGTCGACGCTGACCGGCTCGCCTTTTTTGACAAACCATGCTATCGCTTGCGTGATGTACATCTTTCCATTCAACGCATCCTTGACTAGTTGCTTCCCTTGATGCTCTGGATTGCGCTTGTCGTACATGATTTTGCATGCTGTGCCGTAGGAAGCTCTACAGCATCGCCACCCGAGTACAGAGTGCGATGTAAGCAGCTTGCGGATGCGATCCGCGACAAGGCCTTTGCACACGGCAAGCTGAGGATCTGGTGCTATGCGGACAGAGATAGATTGCGCATTCGGAATGGCTGTGTCTTGGTAGTGCTGGCGGAGCTGGGCTTGCACGTACGCACTGTTTCCCAATCCACCTGACAGGACAAGGTGTGCGACTTGCTGGTGCGGAAGCTTCTGTTGCAGGATTTCGAGTTGGGTATCGATGAGTTTGAAAAGTTTCGCGATCTGCTTGTCAAACAGACGCTGCAGATCATGCCGATCAAACATCACCTCTCCGTTGCGGATGCGTGCTTCGGGAGCATAGTTGTTGTATGTGTATGGTACACGTGGGATACCAATGCTGAAGATAGGTGTGTCGTCCGGTGCGCCATACTCGCACTTGACAGCTTGAAAATCCTTGCTCTTCATCATCTCCCAAGCTGCATCGGCTGGTTCGATCGGTAATGGAACTGTGTTGTGGGCAGCAGTCAAGCGCTGCGTAACAAGCTGCTCGAACTCGTAGTCGATGGCTGCACTTCCTATTGTCTCACCAAATACCACATCTAACTGCTGCAGATTGATAGTCTGATTGACTGTTCCAGTAACGCGCAAGACACTCAAGTCTGTTGTCCCGCCACCGGCGTCGCATACCAGCAGTATATCGTTCTCGTGGAAGATTCCGGGTGCCTCAATTGATACATGAACAGCAGCAGCTTCCGCTTCGGTAAGGCCGATTCTGACGCTATGTTTGGTCTGAGAACCGAAGCCTGCGTCGCACACTATACGTTTGAAGTTCTCCACGGTAGGTACAGGAGCCCACGTCGTGGGCACACTGAAGATGAACTCAACCCGTGCGTCCTTCCATGTCACTCCGGACAACTCTCCGCCTAACTTAAACTTCAAGTAGTCGTACAGCTTCCGGAGGTAGTCACAGTACCATCTTTCGACTTCTTGCAGGCTGGCTGGTGCACCTTCAGGGTCCTCAATCTGCTTCTGTCGTAACTTATCTGCATCAAGGCATGTTTTGAACCACTCTTTGTACTCTTTATCCTCGGAGGTAGTCTCCGCTGCGGTTTCTGAGAGGAATCCCCATGATGACGGTTCGTCGCTACCGCTTGGATAGACCACAACAGTTGGGACTTTGTTTTCGTTGGCCTGAAAGCGACCTGGCCATTTTTGCACCCAGCGAACGGTCTCACTACCGATAGAAAGGTTTGCATATGATACTCCGGTACCTGCGTTGAGATTAGAGTTTAGTCATCGCGATGTGAGGTGAGATGGAAGGATGAAGGTCTGTTGCACGTGCAAACATAGGGTTTGATCTAGTCCTAAAAAGGACGCTAACGCCAAAACTGCGGGCCGTGCCTCGTGCCTTCCAACCTCTCCTCCGTGCAACACTTACATGTCATTCCCAGGTCAATACCAATCACCATGTGCGGCTTCAGAGCAGCACTCATCTTGCGTATTATTCGAAAATGCCAACCGACCAGGGTTTCTGGTGTTCACGAAGCGCCGGAAGGCCGAACTTCTTAAGACAGGATGATATGCAAGTATCCATCTTCTGGTCACAGCCTTGCGGCACAGCAATCACCGCGGAACGCCCCTAAAAATCCCAGACCAATCTTACCACGCGTTGTTTTTGGTTGCTTTTGGGGGCTGCAGCATGTTGGAGCCTGTCAGCGCTATTGCATTTTCAGTTGCTTGCGATCCTACAGTATGTTTCAACTGGTTGAGCCCGCTACAAGAGCGGGGTGAAGGACGAAGGCTCAGACCACACTGCATGAAGCTCGCTATAGACAAAATTGCTTACAAGAGGCTGATCGGTAACGCAGAACCTCCCTATCGGTACTGCGCTCGCATCCATTGTGAGCCATAAGCATCGGTCCCTCTTTTGACAAAATGCGCCCTCTTCCCGCGGATTATATCTCTTCATCTTCTCTTGACCTTGGTAGACAGAGATGGCAACAACTACGCCATTCCCGCCGACGGATGCTACTTCTGTGGGCTTCGTACCACTCACAGTCCCTTTCCAAAACCTTACATTCTATACCAAGGCTGAGAAGACAAATGAATTATTGTACAATCTTTCCAGCCCAGCGACTCTCTCTCCAAATTCAGCGACTGGTATTGTTGCTGGAGGTGCTGCAGCAGCCAGCATAGTGAACCTCTTGTGGAATTCTGTAGCTTCTGATCTCGAATGGTGGACTCAAAAACTGGAGGATCCGAGTCCCATAACGATTTCCCATCAGCACGTCGCGATCTCTGCAGTTGTTTCATCAACCACTGTTCCGTCTACGAACTCTGCTACTCTGTCCGGAGCCACCCTCGCGAGCAGCATAACCGATGCTTCTGTATCAAATGCTCTGCCATCGTCGACAACAAATTCGAAACAGACAAGTACCCCACAGCCCACTGGAAATGGAATATCTGGAGGCGCTGTTGCGGGAGTTGCCATTGGCTGCCTTGTCGCTGGCGTCCTAATTGCTGGTCTTATTGCATGGTTTTGTTGGGGTAGACGCAGGGCGAGTCGCCTTCGGCATCACGAAACAAGCGCCATAGCACTCATGCCTCCCGAGAAAGGGCCCATGGTACATACGAGGCCATTGGGGGGTGAAAGCCCGCTTGATCTGAGTACTGGTACTGGGCTTCCTCAACCACTGGAGGATCAGGCTATATCTGGAGAAATCTCGAAGATCGGCAACCTGATCAAGAACCACGTTCAAAGCTATTATCACAGCAAACCTGTGAACCCAGGACTCATAGACCTCGACGACATCGTCGCTCTAGGACGAAACCTGCCCATCTCCACCGGAACTCTAAGCACCTTGCTTGACAACTCAGCGACTAGGGAAGTGGCTTTGAGGTTCTGCATTGCTTTTGCCATCATCACAAGGCTACAGAGTTATGGAAACCCTGCAGAAAGCCTACTGCCACCCGAGTTCTGCGCCCCAATGCGCGAGATTTCGGACGCAAAATACGGATCTAAAGGTGAGGTGCTCTTCTTCATTGTTGTCGCGTTCAAAGCTGATATTTCCAGCTCACACCGTGAAAGCAGCACGCTGGCGAGCCACGACTGCAGAGTTGATGCATTCCACATACGTCCAAGATGCATTCACATCCTCAGATCCTCGAAATGCAGCCATTCGTTCGCTGACACATGTTCTGGAAAACACACTTCAGCCGTTTGCCGATCTGCGCATGAACAATGAGGAACGCAAGCGCAACTTGGAGGAGATCCTCAAACGGTCTGCAATTTTTGCTTTTACACTTTTCTCTCAGCCGAGCTCGTGGGACTTTGATTGGAAGGAGGAGCAGGGCGTCAAGTCTGGCGAACTCTGCATCTTTCCCGCTCTCGTGCAGGTGACAAACGAGGTCGGGGAGCCTATCAGACCACCCAGATCCTTCAGCGAGGCTGTGGTCAGAAGGCTGGAAGGCTAGGTAAAGCCACACGCCCCCTACGGAAGTAGCACTCGCATGAAGGCTAAGCCTCAGTCAGCTTGGAAACATGTCTCTCAGGCCAAGCACATTGAAGACAGTAAGGACAGAATAATACCACAACTAGGCGTGACCACCAAATAAGTCTCCTTTCCGTAGACTCAACCTCACAAGATGCATTCGGCCCCCATCAGGAGTCAATGTCGTGTTTCACATAGTTGCTGACAAGCTTAAGCGAAGTCATCAGTGCCTGTGAATAGGGAGCTTTGCGCCGAAACTTTTGACACATTCATCTAAGTGGGGCACAGCTTGTCAAACCCGGCGCTTACCTTGCGAATACTGCGCCCTCCCGCACTGCAGATGGGTTGCACTACCAGAATCCTGGCCACTTATAGTATACCCGAACACATGCAACAGTCGCTAATTTCCGGGCGCACCACATGTCTTTGGCCCCATCACAGTCTTGAACTTCCATGGTCTACGCCTTGGATTAAACACAAATCCTTTGCGACTGATTGAATTACACCAACATCGAACCTAGTTCAGACCCCTGCAGACCACATGCGGGTTGTCCTATTCGTGTCTCAAGTCGATCCTCCTCTATTGTTTTCATTCAATATTACGGGGCTGCTGTCTTCATTTTCGCAAGCAGAGCTCAACCGCACACCAGCAGGACTTCGAACAAGATGATAACATGCGTGAACTTGCACTTGCCTGAGACCTTGCATCACAGCAACTTGCATACCTTAGGGCAAACCAGTGGCGAAGAGAGGACATCGGCACAACTTCATCGCAAGGAACAACGGGCAAGTCAGGATACCAGTGTATCTGCCAGCAAAAGCTCTGTCGACCAAAAAAGCATATCTTCGGACGCCACGTCCAATGTCATCAATCCTACCGCTACGGTTTTCGACTACGCCGAGTTTGTCTTTGCATCAAACAAACGTTCCGCTGAGGCAGAACTCTTCGCAAGCCTGATCTGGCGCACAAGGCAGGACCTTACTGAAGCGTCGCGACTGTACCTGTCTCCGACTGTCACCAATTTCCTTGCCGCGTGGCCAGATAGAAAAGCCTGGATTGATAAGATTCTGTCAGACATTCGTACGGCATTGGTCGATATTGGAAGCCACATAGAATCTGTACGCAGCAGCCGAGACGATGACGAGATGTCAAAGATGAAGCGCAAGTTCGAGTACATATTGAGTCACCAGAAACGCCTCGCCTCTAAACAACAAACATTAGCCAATAGTCATCAGATCTTGTTGGGGGCGATACAAGTCATGCAGACTGTCGAGCAATGCGTTGGCTTGGGAGGATCTGTGCCGGATCCTATCTTCGAGGCTCCTGTTCGACCATGGCTTCGATCTGACAGCGACATTGTCCGCGGGCCTTACTCACGGCGATCGAGCTCAAAGAACCTATCATCATTGAGTGTCATAGCTTCTGAGTCGCGCGACACATTTGAAGGTAGGTAGTCTTTGTGTCGAATGCAGTAGATCAGCGCCACTAACGCCATGCCAGTGAACCTCCCTGAAGCTTCACCAGCTGAGCTACCTGGAAGCACACCGGATGATCTTATCCGTTCTGGCACTCAAGAGATTTTCAAAGCTTCAAGGCCTCGAAAATCGCACTCATACAACGACACAAGAGTTTATCCTCCAGCAACCGTGGATGCGCCGTTCCATCCTCTGAATAATCCTTCACAAGGCGAGCAAGAACACACGAAGCCTGACACATCACAAGTATCATCAGATAAACTTTCAGATCGCAATGGTACTCAAGAGGACGTAGTACACGACCAAGCCGACCGAAGGTCTGCCCATGCTCCTTCCTCTTTAAATGCTGTTGTGGACAGAATCATCGAACGAACTCAGTCTATCGCCTCTACAACAGCGTCAATCAAAATGCCAGTTCTAGCCAAGCGCTATCGTCCGCGTCCGGTCCATGTACAAAGACCACACCTAAGGCACCATTCGTTACCCTCAGAGTTACCTCTGTATCAGGGCCAGTCATCCCTCGTAGATGATCTGAGAGAATGGATTGTGCAAACCGCCGCGAGTGATCAATTCACAGGGACCACTTTAACTCGCTCACCCACAGTGTCTTCGACCACGGGATCGATTGCGTCGCGTCAGGAGATGATGAAGATGCTGGTAAGCTTTCCAAACGTCAGGGAGGATTGCAAGAACCCCAGCATGGCAGACAAAGCAGTAAGGGATCCTTCAGCCGCCCAAGATAATACCACTACAGCCGCAAACTGCCCACTTCCACCATCAGAGCCTAATAGCCCTCCAACGATTTCCGAAACCGCACACTCACAGGACAACACTACGTTGGCCTCAGGTTTCCCGTTACCACCATCACAGCCAAATAGCCCTGCAACGGTCTCCGAAACCGCACAATCCGAAGAAGACCTCACATTGGTCTCAAGTTTCCCATTGCCACCTTCACTGCCGAGCAATCCCCCTCTTGTCTCATCTAGTCTTCGACAGACTGAGCGCACAGTATCGCCTAGTCGAGTCTTTGCGATTACACGCAAACCTTTACCTCCAGCGGTGAAAGACAATATATCAGTTGGATCTTCACCAACGACTTCGCCAAACCGACATCACTCCGAACTGTTTATCGACGGCAATGTGACTGTTGTGCCACCGTCACATATACACGGCACTGACTCTGACGTACACGCAATGGAGTCACCAAAACAACCTCAACGTCCGCCGCCGCCTCCACCACCAACATTGCCACCAACCGAAGTAAATGACTCGCTAGCAGCCTCCCAGGCACAATCTCATAACTCACCCAAGCCCTCCGCCATCCTCGACACGGCCACAGAAAATCCCAAAGCCGAAACATTACAGCATCAAGAACTGACTCATCGACTCCTACCTCAGTCCCTCGTCCCCTCATCAGCAACTCCCGCACCACCACACCCTTCTAGCCCGCCACCACTGCCACCAAACGAACCAAATCAGCAGGCTTCAGTCCAGTTACCGCCGCCAAACACACCATCAGAGCCGCAGAACACACCACCCGTACCCACGGTACCTGCGGTGATTCGAGAGACGAGTGTTGAACAGCCGAAGGCGAGAACGGCGGAGGCGAAGCGGAGGGCTATGCATGCGCGGAGGATGAAGATTGCTTTTGGGTAGTGAGGAATGGGAAGGTTGGGTGAGGAGTTAGTGGGACTTGAGTGAAGGTGGGGGAGGTGGTTCGGTTGGATGGGAATTGCGGGAAATGGTGGGAGGAAACATGTGGAAGGAGAGACTGAGACTTTGGCAATACGAATGAATGGATACCTCTCTGTGCAAACTCACTCTCCCCCACTGTCTCTGCACTCCAAGCTCCATAGAGCCATATCACACAGCATCCAGTGCAAATACAACCCATCCAAAGCAAAACATCACGTACACATCACCCCTACCCTCTCCTTCCTCCTTGCATGGTGTCTCCCCGGCCTTCGCACTCGGTACTCCTCATCTTCACCCTCGTCCTCACTCACATTTGGCGTCAGCATTTCCTGCCCCTGACGCCCACTTGCGTCCCGGGTCACCTGTATTTCTGAATCTCCTAGAACCGCTCCTCCTTCGCGCCTTCTCCCTATCTTCGAGGTCACGAACGAGGTCCTACCTCTCTTCCGCCACCAAATTCGAAATCCTTCCACCTCCTCTCGGCGCTCTTGACCCTCGCTCCGGACTTGCGGCGCGAGACCGAGTTTTTGGCTGGGGTGTTGTGGACTGGCCTCGCGTCCCGTATGCGGCTCGCCCGCTGTTGTTTTTCGCTCGGACGAGCTCTTCTTCTTTCGCCTTCAACGTCATCTTTAGCAGGGTGTTTTCGTTCTTGAGAACCGTGTTTTGCTGCATCAAGGTCTTGTGGCTCCTATCAAGATGGAGCTGCTTGAGCTTGGCGACTTCGCCTGATGCTTGGTGTGCAAGTTTCGCGTTTTGTGTCTTGAGGGATGTGAGGTCGGTTTGTAACTGACCAGCGGTGTTTGAGGCGTCGCGATATTGCTCTTTGGTGTATTCGAGGGTTTGTTCGGTGGACTTGGCGGACTTGAGGACTTTGTTTCGTTCAATGTTGGCGGCTTCGAGTTCCTTCCGTAGGCGAGTGATTTCGACGTCCTTCTCGTTGGTGGACGCGAGGCTGAGATTCCGTTGGGCTTCGAGTTCTTCGCGGAGGGTTCTTTGCTCGGTGGCTTGAACCTCGACTTGGGTGCGCAGCTTGTCGTGATTTCTGGCCATGCTTTCAAGGACGCGATCGACTTCTGCTTTCTCGTTGAATAGCTTGCGGTACTCCTGTTGTCGGTTTTCGTGCTCGGTCTGCTGCCTGTTCCACATGATTTGCTCCTCGCGATGTTCTTTCTGGGCTCGAAGAAGCTCAGAATTAGCTCTGTCGAGACACGCTGCAAGACGTGCAGTCTCCGTAGCTGCGGACCCGGGCATCGAGTCGCTTACGCGCGTGACCTCATGTTCGTGAATTGCACTGGAATCTGGTGTTACACGTAGCTGTGGAGTGTACCGCACACGCTTTGCTGTGTCAGAGTCATCTGCTTCCTGCATCACTCGCATTAGTGACTGCCATCCGCAATGTTGTTGTCGCGACACTTACCAAAGGACGCTTTGTGCGTTCAGGGGCTGGAGACGAAGTTGCAGACCTCACGGACTGTTGTGTTGCATCATAGTCCAAGAAGCTTCTTGCACTTCCAATTGAAGGCAACGGCCACTCTGTGCTTTCTTGATCATCCTCGAGTACTAGCCAAGACGCAATCAGTTTGGCCGCTTCTGCAGCACTTGGCGTGTCTATATCGACCGGGTTTCCAATCTCGCTGCGTTGCTCAATCTGGCCGAGCCCTGCTAAGATAGTTTCGATGTGCAGTCTCCTTTCTAAGTTTGGTAGGATGTAGCGCTCAATATGACCAATCGTCTGTGAGATTACCAAATGAAGCACGGGTATGGTCCTTCTTGACGCCATAGCCCAATTACTTCGCCGTATTTGCGCAGCACTCTGTACGCCGTCCAGACAGATGATGAGATCGGCGGGCCTTATGATAGGAGACGCAGTGTTCGGGAAGATGGTGATCGTGAGAGCATCATTGGATGCATTTGACTGGTATCCCTTGGTCGGCATGTTGTAGTTGTGGGCTGCAGCAGCAAAGAAAGTCCTCAAGATGTTGAATAGCGCATTGCTATCTTGGTCCAGAAGAAGAATGATGTGCATGTCCTTGTCTCGCAAGTTATTGAACAGTTCTCTCAGAAACTTGAACTTAACGGAGTTATCGATACCAAATTGGGCTCCGTGTTGAACATCCGTTGCCGACCGCATTTCAAAGCCTGTCGTAGACTCTGCTTCAGCATACGTAAGATCTGGATGTGTCTCTACAGCTCTCAAGTATGTAATGACTTGTTCCGCTTCGTCGGTTTTCTCAGGAGCTGGATCCATTGCCTTCGCCGCTGCGCCCAGAACTGCATTGAGTAGGTCGGTTTTCCGCTTGATGTATTCGATGTAGGTATCTCTCTGTCGTCCCTCGATGAAAAGTGGTACAATGTATTCATCGTTTTCAAGCTGCAAATCATCGTTGTATATACTTTCATCGTCGTCATAATCATTGTTCTGGTCAACATCATTCATCTCGTCAATATTGTCATCTGGAGACACCCTGGGAGACTCTATAGGCCTACTGGGTGTGGTCGCAACTGCAGCGGCGAGTTCAGCTTTCTCTTGTGTTGGTCCAGCATCCGTATTCGTCGAAGTCGCAGCTAGAGGGTTCTCCAACCAAGACTCCGTGGCTTTGTCCTTAGCATTCGCAAAAGCGACAGTTCGTAACGATGTCCGTGCAGGTGGAGCAGGTGATCGGTCGGGTACCGTCGAAGGTGATCTCGTACCCTCTGCTGAGATATTGATAGTCGGCGGAGCAGGCACTCTGTTGGACTGTAACGGTGATGCACTTGCCACTGGTGCCGTGGAGGCAACTGAGGAAGGTTGTGAAGCCCTAATGCGCTTTCGTGGAGTGTATGGGTTTGCAGCTCTATTGGCCGCTTGTAATTCTTCGAGTCGTCGCGCAGCTCTTGCTGCCGTACTCTCCGTTGTGCTTTCCGCCATCTTAGACAACGAGGAACGAAGAGTCGGTGTGGCCGGCCTAAGTGGAACGTTCGAGTCTAATGTCCTCAGCGAATAGCTTGGCGGGTGGGAGATTGGTGAAGAACTGTGCTCTACTGACTGCAGCTGGCGCTCTGGAGTCTCCTGTGATGAGTCGTGCCGCGAACAGGGGCTACTATGCTTTGATCGAGGCGCTTCACCCGGGTCAATCTCTACAGTAGCACGTATGCTTTCAGTGACGTCCTCTTGAGTGCTCAGGTATGCACTAGAAGGTACGAACTGGGCGTTGTGTTCGCGTGAACCGGCCGATTGCTCGGTAGATGGTGGCTGGGAAACCACAATAACGTCGACTTGATCAACGATCTCCTCGATATCTCTGCTAGCTGCGTCTTCGAGGTTTCCGTCGTTGGTCTGAGTGTGCGACAATTGAGACACAGAATGTCTCTGGGGTGATGTATGTGATTGTTCGTGCCCAAGCGGTTGGCTGATCTCGTCTATGGTACTGCGTTCCTCGCTGTCGTTGAAAGCGCCGCTTTCCTGATGAGCGCCTGGAGAATCTTCGCTAAGCCGTGCGCCTAGGACTTCGTGTGTGCTACAGGTTCTTGGAGGTTCTATCAAAGCCTGTTGGGTGAACTTCGTGGCAGATCGAGGATCGAAGAAAGCTGGGTACTGTGAATGGAAGGGAAACTGTGCGTTCTCTTCCAGAACAGAACGCTCAGTTAAGGAGATCGCAGTCTCGAGTCGATGCGCAGGGCTCAGCTGCTCCTCGTCGGTTACACCTTCCCGGGCTGTAGATGTGAGCTGAGAGATCTGGGGTGTATCTGCAATAGCAAGAAGCTCTGACTCCGCTACGCTTGTGATAGGCTGCGCGTTATGCTCCACAGATTCCGGCTGTTCTTCTGTGGCTACGCTATGCTCGCCTGGCTCCTGTGTTGGTGGCTGGAGATCTCGGGCAGAAGTTTCGTGCTCAAACTGTGTAGTGCTCTCGACGAAAGCAACCTCTTCTAGAGACTGCGCCTCGTGCTGGTCTTCTGAACTGTGCGAGTCTGTTACAGCAGGTTCAGTATGGCGGCTGCTCGCTGAATCGTCCTGAGTGCCTGTTTGATCGGTCTTGTCAGATGTTACGGGTGACTCAAGCGTGTCAGGAATCTCTGGCTGCTCCTGCTGGCTTTCGAGTTGACGCTGACTGTGCAAGTCTTGGGTGGTGTCTGCGACTGTTTCGGCAATGGACGTTGCAGGCGATTGAGCGCGTGCACTAAGCGTTGGTGCTGCGTCTGTGTCGAGGAGACCCTTCACATCGATTAGCGAACAACCAAACGACCACGCATAGAATTCACTGACCGAGTACCCCACGATGTGCTCCTCAGTGGACTCGTCACTTGAATCCGAATGCAGGCTCGATTCTAGCTCTTCCTGTGTGACCGGAATGTAGCTCAAGCTACCAGCAGAGCTCTGTGTATCTGGTACAATGCCAGAAGCACGGAAGGCACGTTGCGACGTAAACAGCTGTGAGCTATCTAGGTCCGTGTCCTCAGTGATGCTTTTGGCTGGTGAAGGCTGCGACTCTGGTATCTCAGCGTGGAGCCCGTACTCGCTGCAGTTGAAACTATCACCGCGCACGTCAATGTTGACTTGCGGAGACGTCCAGGCAGGTATGGGTGCGCCAATGTCTATCGTTGCACTGCTTGGTGCTGCTACTACACTTTGACTGGTCTCTGCTGGGGACTTTATCGCGGATGCTGATGCTAACGTCTCGGGGCTCTGGATGATGCGCCTGTTTCTGGCTCGAGTCTGCGTTGCTTGCGCCGGCGATGCTTCTGGAGCACTTCGTTGTTGCGTACTACTCTTAGCTGTGGCAGCCGCCCTTTCCTTCTCTTGGGCCTGCCGTGCCTGCTCTCTCTTCCAGGATGCGCGCAGTCTTTCACTCGCGTTGCTTGCCCTCTCCCAGGTAGGTTCCCACTGCTTCCCAGTTGTAGGATCAACGCCTTTCCATTCGACAAGGTACTTGAGTCCAAATCCTTGGCCAGTTTGCTTGAGTATGCGCAGTGCTTCCCACTCTTCTTGACTACCGTTCGCAGTTCCTTCCTCTTCGCAGCTGCTGCTATCGCTGTAGTCTGTGTCCGGCTGTGTATATTTTGACCGCTTGTTCGATGTAGTTCTGGTCGGCTTGCGCTTTCGTTTCGGAGGCGCCATTACACGACAGGCGCGCAAAGAATATTCCCGAAACTGGTGGTCGAGGCCATGGTCAGTAAGAAGCTTGCGTGGTGTCGAGTGCTTGGTGTTGTTAGAGTGTTGGAGCTCTGGGAAGCTGTTGCGGGACCATCATCGACCGAGCTACTGACGTACCATCAACCAATCAACGCGTACCGTGCGCGTCGCGTCGATGCCGTCGAGTCCTCGAGTATGCTCAATTGCGATCAATCAAGAGCAAATACCAAATAGATAGTTGAGAAAATAGTGAAGATAGAGGAAATACCAGGCTTCGAGCTCAAAGTGAGGTGAAGTGTCCAGTTCATGTCCTGGCGCTAGAGATGAGCAAGTCAAGTTGCGGTCGATCGAAGTAAAGGTAAGCAAACACACTTGAGCCATGCAGCGTACAATCGGATCTTGTTGGGAGCAAGTACACTTCTAATCATTGTTTTACTATCCAAGGGCCATGAGAAGTAGTTGTGGTAGACCAGGCACGGTGCAGTCCTAATTCCACCTCCCGCCTCGCTGTCCACGACCACCATAACCACCTCTGTTATTGTAGTTCCCACCACCTTGATTTCCTCCATACCCACCACGTCCACCTTGGAAGCCACCTTGGCCCTGGTTCTGGTTCTGGTTATACCCTTGATTCTGATTTTGCTGCTGATTGAACCCTGGATTGTTCGCTTGCTGGAAACTATTCCATTGATTATTAAAGTTGTATGGGTTGTTTGGCATCACAGCAATGTTCGGTAGTGGTGGAGGGAACGGTCCGCTGAAGTTGGGTGGTGGAGGTGGTGGAATGCCCCCAGGAAACCCGCCAGGTGCTTGGAAAGGCATTGGTGGGGGCGGCGGAGGGAAGGGCTGCATGGAAAACTGCCCAGGGAATTGGTTCGGCATCGGTGGCTGTGGTGGAAATGGCGGCGCATTGAATGGCGGCTGCGGGGCTTGCGAAAAGTTGGGTGTAAAGTTCTGGTGAGCGTTTTGCGGGAACTGGTTGTTGCCAGGACTGCCCTGAGTGTTGCGGTTTGGTGCTTGCTGCCCATTCCATTGCCCACTAGACTGCGGTTGGCCTCTGTCTAATGGCCTTGGTGGCGGTCGTCTGCTATCGTTGTCGCGGTCATCGAACCTTCTGTCACGATCGTTGCGGCCTCTCTCCTCGTCCCGTTGTGATCGACGTCGACGGTCGTGGTGACGACTGCGTGACCGCGAGCGACTGTCGTAAGATGATCTTGAGGCGTAGCTGCCACTTCGGCTACGCCGATCCCTGCCCCGCCCATGAGAAGATACGGACGATGACCGTCGGCGCCGTCTGGGCGAGCGCGAATAGCGCCGTCGGTCGCGCTGCCTTTCTGGCGCAGCTTCCATCCGCTCAGCATCGTCCCTCAAAGTCTTGATGCTTTCAGGCACACCGTCCTTCTGCATGTCCTGGCAAAACTTCGTAGACCATCCGTAGCCGTTAGATACGGTTCTCGTCTCGCCAGTCTCCTTATTACGCTTGACCAATTGTCCCATTGGATCCAGCCACAAGTTGTACTTCTTTGTTTCGCCCGTTGGGTTATCGCCGGTCGGTGTGTGTTTGAGGTCGATGTTCTCGAAGTAGTTGTCGAGCAGCTTGCGAACGTGGGTCGAGACGGGCTTCTTGTCGAATCGAGCGACCTTGATGCGGTACGGGTCAAGAGGTCGGTTTGGCTGTTTGACCATCTGATCGAGCATGTACGATGCTGGTAGCTCGTACCATGGTGCTGTCTGGTCGCCGTGATACTCTGGCAGAAGGTAGTTGCGTTTGCGGATAGGGGTGCCACCTTGGGCTTGCAAGAAGATCTCGTCTGCCCGTTCCCTCAGGCTCTTCAGTAGATCCTGACTAACAAGCTTGTTGACAGCCCAGTAGTTGATGATAGCCCTCAGCTTCTTCTCCACCTGCGAGTCCTTCTCCACAGCGCATGATGCTGCCAGCTCGACAAGCTCAGCAAGATGGGATGTAAACTCGGTGCCAAGCAAGCCGTGCTTTGCGGTACTGTTACGGTGGTACTTGTCAGTGTGAAGCGCATCATTGACGACCAAAAGAAGGTCTAGTCGATTGCGCACAGCCTTCTTTGCCGCTGCTGGCATTGTTTCTACGACGACTGACTTGGAGACTGATACCAGGTAGTCTCCGAGCACTGCAATGCGGATCCTGGAGGGAGCTATGTGCTTGACAATCCACTCTGTGCATTTCTAAGGACTTCGATTAGTCTGCTCACGACCAACGACCGATAGTGGTATTGCAATCAGATACCTGGATGTTCATGGGCGTGTTCTGCGCAAGAACAGCATCAATGGCGCTGAAGAGTTGCGAACAGGCTTCCACAGAGACGGGTGGCAGACGGGTTTCAGGCTCTTCCTTCTTAAGGCTTTGCCTGAACTTGAGTTGCGCAATGGTAATGACAGTTGTCGCGCGCTTTGCATCATCGTTTTGCGCCATCTTTTTCAGATGGTAGCGCGGCGACTGCGGTGTTGCTGAATGATGGCGTGCCTGGTGAAGGAAGGATGAGACGCGCTGTTCATTGTTTTTGGTTCTCGCGCTAGCCTGCCTTCCCGTCTCAACGTCACGCCGCCAAGTCCATCAAAGCGTCCAAACCATGTCTTCGTCCGATGCTATTGAGGACGAGCTGACTTCGATCAACGCCATCTTTGACGAGGGAACACTGTCACCGATCGATACAAGTGCCAGGTTGTTTAGTCTTCGGTTGCCGTCTTTCCCTTCAATAGTCCTTCGCATCGAATTCCCTGCAGATTATCCAGATGCCCCGCCCTCGGTTCTTGGGACTCAAAGCGTCGGCGACGATGTGCCAAAAGGTATGGGAAGTCGAGCAGTGGATGTGGTGAGGGATGTGCTTGCGCAAGTGTATCGACCAGGAGAAGCCTGCATATATGATCTCCTTGAAGATACGCGAGAAGCTTTGGAAAAGGCGGGAGAGCAAGGAAACTTTCATCTGAACGATCAGATAGAAGAGCAAATACAAGAGGAGGAGATATTGTACGCCCCACAAAGATCGACTGCTGACATTGGACCCGAGCCACCATGGATAGTTGGAGAGCCCATCAGTGAGAAGAAATCGGTCTTCCTTGCCCGCGTTGCTCCAGTCTCATCGCCAAAACAGGCCAAGGAGTATGTTGCGCACTTATTAGCAACAGATAAGAAGGCCGCCAAAGCAACACACAACATGACATCCTGGCGAATCAAGGGGCCAAACGATACCGTCTTCCAGGACTGCGACGACGATGGCGAAACTGCCGCCGGCAGCCGTATGTTGCATCTGATGCAATTGATGGACGTGTGGAACGTCATGGTTGTCGTCACACGGTGGTATGGCGGCGTACATCTCGGTCCAGACCGCTTCAGGCTCATCAATACTGCGGCAAGAGAGGCCTTAGTACTGGGAGGCTTTTTGAAAGACAACAAAGAAGAGGGAAACAAGAAGAAGGGCAAGAAATAGATAGGTCGACCAAGAACGCACGACGCCCGCCACCAATCTTTTCCTATCGAGCTTCCTCCAACTGCAGATGGAATGACGCGAATTCACGTTCTGCTGCGCATGACGTGCCATCAGCAGTCAGTATAGACTCCGGCAAAGTACAGCGGTTTCAGGTGTCCAAGTCAATGCTCTTGGATAGGCAGAGCGGCTGTTGAACGACACGAAGAGATTTGCAAGGTTGGGCGCACTTGTCAAGCACTGCAAGGTCGTATCGACAACGGCAAGTGCAACTGACGATGAACGAAAAGCATCCACACACTCTCAATACCCAAATGTTCTCCTCCATCTGTCTCCACGCGTTCGCCATATGCTGATTACGCTGATGGCACAAAATTGCAGCAGTCGCCACAGGAGACAGACTTCACATCCTGCTCTTGCCACATTCACCAGCTCGTACAACGTAAAACAGATGTCCGGCAAAGCACACAAGGGCGATTGCGATACAAGTATAGCAAGATGCAGCCAATTTGGGGATGCCACTAGTGATCAGCGCACGTTCCACCAGCAAAAATCTAGCTTTTCGCCAGAAAACTCTACCGCGCCCACGCGACCCTTGCGATGCGTGCAGAGAGGCAAAAAGATTCGTATCTCTCCGACGGGGAATCGAACCCCGGCCTCCTGCGAGCTGTTCCGAAGAATGACAAGCAGAAATACTGACCACTATACTATCGAAGATATCCAACCGATGGTTGGGAAGAGATGTGATCGATGGTAGATTCTAAAACTATGCATAATATATTGCAGACAACATTGAGCAGCTCGACTTGAAATAGCACTTTGAGGAGATTGCACAAAGTTTCGAGAGTCGATATGGGGTGAGAGGCAGATATTTGCAGTGTGGAGGCGCTAGCCTAACGACATCCATTATCCGACTCTTTTCTCAAAACTGACCCACAATCTCTGTGCATCAAGCGAAGTCGTTGACTCGTTCGATTCCATGAGATACACTCAAATCATGACCGCATTTACTCTCCTTCGACCACCCTTTCTTATCTCCAAGTCCCGCAACATGTTTACTTTTTCGCCTTCACCTTCCCAAGCTTCGCAACCTCCAATTCAATCGAAGCCTCCACATCTCTTTTCAACCCCTTATAAAACCCTAACTTAAACAGCACCTCGTACCACACAAACAGCGGCGCCAAAAACAGCGCTTGCACTAGGTTATCCAACAGCGCCGGCTTTCTGCCCTCGTACTTTCCGTGGCCAATGAATTGCAGTATCCAGCTTACAATGTGAACGGCGATGGCGACGCTGTTGACCTTCGTGCGGTTATACTTGGTCGTAAGCTTGTTGGCTAGCGCGGCGGCGCCTACGATGAAAGGGGTGATCGATGCGCCGGCGATGTTGGGCGAGAGGATGAGGTAAAGGGTTGAGTAGGTGAGGGAGGCGAGGGTTCCGAGGTTGAACGGGAGGTTCAAGCGGTTCAAGAGTGCTGGGGTGCGGAGGGATGGTGTGTTTGTGCCCTGCGTAGGTGTGAGCTGGGGCCAGATGGGGTAGGACGTGTGCGGCATACAAAGAGGAAACCAGTGGCTAGCAGGATGGGAACACAGCCTATGTGGATTGCGACATTGGTCTTATAGGCTTGGTGTTAGTGATAGCAAGCTGGTGTGGACTGGGTGATCGTACAGGTTCACGGTGGTACGCGCCGTACTGTGAAGAGTCAGCCAATCTGCTATTCTTGCCCTCAAAGCTCAGACACCTACAAAGACGAGGTTCTTCTTCAGATCAAAGACCGCCATGCTGCTACTCTGCGCGGCTATTCAATGCGAAAGACAAATCGTGAACAAAGACGCGAAGAAGCCAAGCACACGAACACCAACAAAGTTGTCAGACGTCTTCAGATCCTACGGTCTGGGTCCCAGGCTCCTTATATTGTCAGATCCAGGCCTCTGTCAGCCCTGTATCGCCTTATCTTCCCCCAATATCCGCAACTTCTACTCCATGGGGCTGCCATGGCCGTTGACATTGCAGGGGTCCACGGAAACCGAGGCCAATCCGCGGCATCTCATTGGCAAGCGTCGATGGCGCAAGTGTCGCGCGACGCGTGCATGTGAAGCACTCCACGATGTTTACGAGATGGAGCAGCGAAGGATGAGGCTTGTACGAGGTTCTCCAGCATGAGTGCCTTCCGACCAATCGACGCGCTGAGCTGAAAAGGTAGTGTATGTCTGAGAGTAGATCACAGTAACTAAAACAATACGGTCGCCATGACGGATACGATATGGGGGCTATAGCACTGCCGGAATGTGCCATGGATAGGCGTGTTGATGATGGAACGAAGATCCAGTTGAAGCTTGAGGAAGGCACATTGGTGGGATCAAAACAACGAGCACCCGACGAAACATCTTCTGGCTCCACACTTTGTCTAACACAACACAACTGCGAACACACCCACAGCCCCGGAGGCATTCAAGCAGCCTGCAATTCGAAAGAGCTCATAAGGATGCGGCAGTTGCAATATATCCGAACCACAAAGTTCGTCGCCAAGCTGCAAATATGAAAGTGGAGCTCAACGTAGTACGTATTTCATTAGGGACAGACTATATGTGCTAACAGTATGTAGCTTCCGTCCAGGTATCAAACATGTGCCTATGAGGCTTCGGAACGTGGCATCGATCAACTTCCAATCCGGACTGAAGGCGACGAATTCCGTACGCCTGCAGGTACCAGGGCACAATCTTGTACGGCAGAGTTCCAATGTACGTTGCAGTGAAGTGCAGCTTGGACGAACTGGAGAAACCGTCTAGACCTGCTTCTCAGCAAAGGCCTCGCTCGGAGGAGCAACAGGCTTGTCCCGCGCCTCTGGCTTCGCCACACCCTTCTTGCGCAGGACGCCAGTGTTCCAAGCGTACTTCATCTGCGCCGTAACGCTCGGGGCTTGAGATATATCGCCAAGCTTGTACAGTTGCGGCTTTGCGAGACCCTTTCGGCGGAGGACATAGGTCTTAAACCACCAAGGCAGGTTCTTGCCAGCCTGGTACTTCATGTGAGTGCGTGTGGGTACGGCGAAGATGTAGTCGAGCTCCTCGAGCGTTCGCTGCTTTCTGTCCAGATTATCAGTATACGCTCCATGGATTACTCGTATGTTCTCGATAACTTACGTCTCTGGCATCCAAAGGAAACTAATAAGTCGTTAGCCAATGTCTGGATCAGGTCTGATACGGAACTTACATCATGATCAAAGCGACAATGTTCAAGCCGGCGTAGAAGCCAAACACTCCCTGCGGCCTCATGACCCTCAGCATACGCGGAAGCGTAAGCGATAACACTGCACCCCAGAAGTTGTTCGTAGCCACCGCCCACGACATACCGACCTCACGATGCGATAGCGGAAAGACCTGAAGTCAAGGTTAGCGTAAAACTCAAGCACTGGTATATGGAACCTACTTCGGCGGAGTACGTGAACGGAACAGGGCCTTCTCCTGGCGAGTCTGTTTCAAGTCAATTAACATGCCTCGAAGATGCGAGCTTTTGCCACTTACAGAAGGCACAGAAGAGGTACACAAAGAACGCGATCAGTCCGAGATGTGCCGAGTCCTCCCTGGGGATGTAGTAGCACATACCGGCCGCCAGTAATGTCCAGAACATGTTCGGGAAGGTGAACAGCAACAGTCCGCGACGGCCGAAGGTATCGATGGTCCAGACAGCCGGCCAAGCGAACAGGAAGTTGACGAGTCCGAATCCGAACGAGGCGAGCAAAGCTTCCTTTTCAGTCGCACCACCCTCCTTGAAGATAGTGGACGAGTAGAAAGCGATGATGTTGACTAGGCGGAGTCAGTGTCAAATGTTTCTGTTGGATTCACGGATACCTACTTCCGCACATCTGTTGGCCGATCATGACGATACCGGATGCCTGAGTGGCACGTCGCACTCTAGGAAGTGTGAAGAGCTCCACGAAGCGCTTGAAGAAGTTGCTCTTCGGGTTGAGACCAGCTTCGCGGATAAGAACCTCTTCTTGAGCGAGCAAAGAATGTGTGTAGTAGAGATCGCGAGCAGCCTGGATAGGAGTGTTTCGAAGACGCAAGAACGAATGGTACGCCTGAGCGTATCGACCCTTCTTCATAAGCCAGCGGGGCGACTCCGGAACGAAGTAGATACCCAGAACGAGAGGCACAGCCGGGATGAATGCTGAACCCAGCTGCAGTCGCCACGAGATTGAACCGGTGTTCATGACGCAAAGGTTGGCGACGCAACCGAGGAAGATGCCGAACGCAGTCCAGATCTGCCAGGACATCACCAGTCCACCGCGGACGGGAGCTGGCACAACCTCAGCTGAGAACACTGGGACAGTCACTTCCTTCAGTCCCATTCCGATACCAAGCATAATACGACAGGCCACGAGCTGACCCCATTTCTGAGTCAATGCAGATCCGATAGGAGCGAGCAGCGAAAAGACAGCAGCAACGAAAATCGTTCCGCGACGACCGAGGAAATCGTTGACGGGGTCCGAGAGCCAGGCAGTGAAAAGGGCGATGGCAATGTAAGGAGAGGAGTTGACGAAACCAATGGTCCACGAGTTGCTCTCGCAACTACCGTCTGCGGTGCATTCAGGGCCCGTATCTGGGATGCCGAATGACTGTGCAAAAGTCAAGTTGGCTCCGTTCGATCCGGTCTGATCCCACCTGAGGGCGAAGTCAGCTATGTGTCTTGTTGTGATCAGTCTGAGTACAAGGACTTACCCCTGAATGGCTGCAGCGATGGAGTTGAGGATAATGGTGTAGTAGAGGATCTTGGGTAGCTTGAAGCGGTGCGTAACCTCCTCACGGAGCGCAATACGTTCATCCTCGTCAAGTCCTTCGATCTCTTCGAACAATGCTGGTGACTGTGCGACTAACGCGCCCTTAATAAGAAGCGGCTCGATGTCCTCCAACTGATGCTCTTTGGCAAAAATAGAGACATCAGAGAGAAGCTCAGCCTTGGGCACACCAGTGAGAGGATTGCGGATTCTGCATCAATCAGCGAATTGTTTTGACGCGGACGAAGTGGCGACGTACTCTCCCTCGACGTTGGCTGTCAATCTGCTGATGCTTTCCTTGCGCCTTTGTTCGTCATCAAACAAAGAGCTGCGGCGCTCATGGTGTCCGGCGGTGACTTGTCTAGAGGGAGTCAGTATGTCGAAGCGAAGAATGGGCCAGCGCGAGCTTACTCGATCTCGGTGTCCTTGGGATCCGCCATGGCTGGTAGTCCAAAGTTGAGGTCAAGAATCTCGGTGGTTCTAGGTCGAGTCGGCGCAAAGCTTGGGTGAGGTATTGTTTATAAGCTTTGCGGAGAGCTTGCGCTCGGACCAGACAGCTGCATGAAGGCAGTCAAATGGTCGTCGTACAGGCTAGCTTTCTGCCTTTGTCAACGCTTTTCCGGCTTGGCCTACGGTCTCACTCACATTACAAGGCTGGGATCACGCGCTACAGCGAGACCGGCCAGTAAGAAGGACGAACGACACAAGGGTCAGCACCATGTTCTTATCCCCAGGTCGATGTCGTTGGTGGCGCGATCTCTCTGCTGCCCCACAGTACGTCTCAGCTGGAGATTCGTGAGCAAAAGTCGCGCTCTGTCTTCGTTCCCTTGATGCGTAGTGAAGGCAAGGTTCACCAACGCAACTTCAAATCCTGGAGTCAAATGACTGATAGGTGCCCATGTAGCGGTGCAGTCTTTCAGAACATTCGAGCAAACAAAGACCTCGGAGCATTTGGAGTATCTCCGACACTCCAATCGTGTGACTAGCAGCATATGTCTGCGAGCGAAAAATGAGCTTTCACAGCGTGCCAAGTCCGCCTTGTGCCCCTCGCGACAAAGGTGGCTTGCCCAGATCAAACAATCACTGAATTACGTGGAGTCACCGATGGCCAAGCTCGCATCAGCAGTGCAACATCATCTCCCACTACATACCGCATCTTTCAAGAGGACTACGCAAGACAACCTTGTCTTTTTACTTCTCACCAGTACCAAGGTTACCAGCTGTGTCTCTCTGTGTGAGCAAAGCTTCAGTGTCGCACACGCCGGTCAACTTTTTTAAAGAGCGCCTACAAGGCTCCTCCGACCAACGATCAAGATATGCAAGAAACCACCGGCTTGAGGCTTTCCACCTTCAAGCCCCAGCATGCCCCCGCATCCCAAGACGTTGCTCACTTGGCTTCTTACATAGCACTAGCCAAGAATAGTTAGCACACCATGGGTAAATGCAAGCGTTTTGCGAGCTCGTCACACCATCTTGCTTGCTGCGCTCGGCAGCATCGAAGCCGGGCGCTTCCTGTTGGTAGCGTTTACTTACTAGTTGCGCGCTCTGCGAAAAGCCATGGTCAGCCACCAGCACATGTAACGACCGCTGTTCACTCAAGGTCAAGTCAGGCTGACGCTGCGAGTCTTAGCGAAGGATGGTAAGAACGCCCTGCACCGATCATCGGCTACGCCGTTGAGGGCGGTAGCTGCGGAGTAATTCTGGGGAATAATGCGTGCTGCATGCATGATATTCTAGTATGGGTCATGGAGCTGACGTCAACTTCAACACCAGGACCTCGCACTACAATTGGACCGACGGAGCGACAGCTACCGCGAGATGCGCAGAGTACGTATGGAAAACGTCCAAATGCTACACGCCGAAACAGCCGGTCAATTTAGAAAGGCACTGCCTTCCCGTGCAGCGCAATACCTGGTAGTTTTTATTGTTTGAGCTTGTCGTAGTTCCCATTCTTTGCAACTTACAGACGAGTAACAATCAGTGTAAAGCTTCTTTGGCGTCCCTGCAGACCTTCTCAATGTGCGTTCTGCTTGAAAGTTTGCTCTTCAAAGCGCTCCGCGTGTCCGACTTTCATTGCTATTCACACCAACAATCCAATCGCGCCTCATGCAATTACCCCAACATCCACCACCATGCACCTCATGCGCTTCATCACTTCATCTCTTCCCTTCATCACTCGGTCGATTCATCAATTCATCAAACCTGTCCAGCCCGTATCTGTATTGCAAAGACATGAGTCTCAGTCTGAGCGACTTTTGAAGGCAGGTTGCGAGCGATCCATCACTGTCATAACTTTCCATCGCTGTCAAGTCACAACAAGAGGATTGCTTCACACATTGATCTTCGACGTTTTGGCGGCTGCAGAGCAGGCCTGCATCCCCTCATACCAAGACAGTAGTTTTGAGAGGATGTGTGGTGGTCGTGTATGGAATCACGTTCTTATCTCTCGAAAGGCCACCCATCACTGTCCGGAAACACTCTGTTCTTGAAGAGTTGCATGCTTCTACATCGTCGATGGTCGGCATTACCATCATTTGCATGCTATTGCGTCCTCCAAACAAACCACCAAACGCCATGCTTGATGCCATCTTACTCGTAGCGTACAGACATGAAGGCCTCCGGTCACCACTGACCGCTCTAGCCACAGCGCAGTGTAGGATCAGGTTTGACAAACGTTCTTTTCGTGAGCGGGTTGGGTAATGCTCTTACGACGCATCGGTACTTTCCTTTGCCTTCTCTTCTTCTCTCTCATCACTTGCGCCCGCTTTCTCTTCACTCTTCTTTGGTTCCGGTTCCGCAGCTGGTTGCGCGACGGGCTTGCCTTCTGCTAGTTGCATAAGGAATTTGCCCACATTGCCCACGCCATCGATCGGACCGAGCTTGGCCTCGAAAAGCTTTGCTTCGCGCACAAGTCTGTCAAGGTGTCAGTCCAATCAATTGTCGAAGGAACAACGAGTACGTGGAGTAGCAGCTTACCTCGCCTTCCCACCCGGCGTCTTGACGCCCGCCTCCTTGATAACCTTCCCTACCTGCTCGCGGTACGATTCAAACACCGGACCCATGATCATCCGGACCTGTACTTCATTGAGATACTTGTTGATGACTTTATGCATGGTAACCGTATCCTTCGTCAGACTCTCCATGGCCGCAGATACATCCCTCTTAGCCTCCGCCTCGCTATCCCACTCCACCTTCCTTAGCGCGCGCATATGTACTGTTGCGCGGCCAGACAGAATATCAGTCAGCTTGTCATGAATGCTGACCTGCTGGTCCTGTAGCAGCCGCTTCGTATTATCGAACTCCATGCCCACGCTCTTTCCCCCAGCGGTCGGTGCAGCTGGACGGCGGCGCGCACACTCGCGGATGTACGGGAGAATGGCGATGATGAAGGACAGCGTCTGGGATGCGATGGCGAGGTGCTTGGTATTGATGTTTTTGAGGCCCGCGGTGGCCATTGCGCCCGCGCCGAGGATCAGCTGGCATAGGCGCGAATTGAAGAGCTTGATGTATTCGCACAGGGAGGAGGAGATTTCGGAGGTCATGCTGGGGATTTGGGACAGGAGGGTGAGGTGGCGTTCTATGCCGCGCAGGACGAATGTGGAGGAGTTCGAGACGGTGTATTTCTCCTCGTCGACGATGGCGGGGGTGGTGTTCTTGCTCTTTTCTTTTGGTAAGGTGTCGGTGGTGCCGTTTGTGCCGTTTGTGGCGGTGGGTTCTAAGATGGGGGAGAGGATGTCGCCGGTTTCTGCCCAGGTGGGCGGGTCGCTTTCCATGGATTTTAGGATGCGGGCGAGGACTTCGGTGTCAGAAGCATCGAAGTCTTTGGGTTCCCAGCGGTCGACATCCATGGCTTTTGCGAGTTCTTGTTTTTCGAGGTCGGAGAACTTTTGCACGAAGTTGCTGATGTGGTCATTAACGGCGCCTTTGAGCGCTGAGCCTGAGCGGCCGGAGATGGCCTCGCATTCGTCGGCGAACAGCCTGCAAAGCTTGAAATACCGCAGGAAGCGTTCGAGTGGTAGATTTGCAGTTGCTTCTGAGCGCACTCTGAGGAGTTTGGTAATCTGTGTCTGGGCAGCGTCGACGGCCTGACCAAGCAGACTAGACAAATCCAGGGCCTGCATGAGCTCTATTTGTAAGTCGTTGGAGCCCGGCCCGTGTTGACCGTTAGCACCCGCCCCCATGTAACTGTCGATGTTATCCATGTACGGACTCCTTGGTGGTGATCGAAGGCCTCCTGCAGATGCTGGAGGTGTAGAGACGCCGCTTGTGACGTCGAGTAGGACCTTGACCTGCGTGCTGAGTCGCCGCAACGCCTCGCCAATATCTGTGAATATGTTTGTGAAGAAGTCTTCAGCGTCTGCTGCATCCATAGCTCGCAGATTACGTGCCAAGATGGAATTTTTGTCCTGTTGACTATGTCCTCGGCCTCCTCTTGTAGACACAGAAGTCATTGACTCGGCATCATCGTCTGTCGAACTCGGCAGATACCTGCGGATGATGATCTTCATCTCTTTGACAACGGCTTCTCTGAACGTTGCTGCAGCTTGGTTTGTGAACTGTGCATCGTTCAGTCCGTGTAGATTAGCTCGTAACTTTGAGCGAAACTCTGTACTTGTGTTGAGGTACGCGGGCATTGACTTCGGTTTGGCTGCTCCTGGAGCACCTCGCGCTTTGTGCGATGCAGCAACCCATCGCTCCAGTGTGCCACGACTCGGCACGTTTTTGACATGATCACGAAGATCAGCAAGCAGCGTGTCGAGGAAGCGCGCTTCGAACCCTCTCCCTATGCGGAATTTCATCTCGTCCATGCCCTCGAAAACGCCATCCAGCGCTCGAAGGCCACGCAGGTCTATGATGACTGGAGGCAGTCGTGTGTTTAGCCACGAAGTGACGTTCGAGCACGAGGTATCAAGTACGCCAGTGATTAGTCTTTCGATGATCTCCAGGCGAGCTGCGGCTGTCTCGAGCTCGCCCTTCTCCACAGACTCATCGCAATAGGACACGCCGTAGATGACCGCCTGCAGCTGGTCTACAGCGTCAGCCAATCTTCTCAGGTTTTCCCGCCGCCTCTTCATGTCTACGACTTTCAGACCCCCAACAGCCATCTGTTCGTCCAGTGTTTTAAGGTCTTCCCTGAGCTCCTTGATCTGTGCAACCGACTCTGCAGCCTCTGTCTGCAGCTCCCGCAGCGATCCTAGCGCGGCAAAGAACGACGACGATGCTGTGGAGATTGCTGATATTAAGTGTACCTCGACCGTGTCCATGTACCACGACAGCTTCTCCTGCAAGATTGCGTTCGTCGCCAGAGCTTTCCTCCCAGAAGGCTGCGGCGCCTCTGATGTCCCACTGACATTGTTCACATCGTCGCTGCTTGCTGTTCTTGCAGGCCGTACCACCTCAGATCGCTCGCTCACGACGTCGAAGGTTCGCGGGTTCTCGAGGTGGAAGTTCTCCTCGAAGTAAACATTGGGTATCGTCGAGAGCGGCGTGACGGCAGGTGTGCCACGCCTGGTGCCGCTTGTGCGCCGCTTGGGCTTCGGTGTGCCGCTGGGCGTGCCTGCTGGCGAGCTTGTCGTCGACTCTCGCTCCACGCTTTCTGGCCGCTCGTCCTTCTTCAGCGAGTCTTTCCGCGGCTGCTGGGCTTCGGCTTCGGCTTTGGCGCGCTGGAACGCATCGTAGAGACTGCCTATTTGCGACAGGTACGAGTTGAAGGAGGACGGTTCGACGTGGGGTATGTTCCTAAGCGTCACGGGCGGTATGTCGCGAGTGGAGGGCGGGCGGTGACCGGCGGTTGCTTGCGCTGAGGTGTAGGGGAGCATGCCCGTCCGCATAATGGGCGGCGTGAGCAGCGTCGAGATAGCTGGTGCCCAGTTAGCATTCCCTCCCTATTCCCCGGAACACCCCCAAGCTGCCCCACCATTGTTGCTCTGCTCTCTCACCGCGCCCATGCTAGACTTGAAGCCTGAGTCCAGCACGCCGCCAACGGAATGTATGGAGCTGGCCGTGGAACCGCGACGTGGCTGATAGCGCCCGCCCGTCGAATTGGGCCGGTTCGTCCAGTCATGTTGCGGGAAGGGGTACTGGCTCTGCTGCAGGTTCGGCGACAGGAACTCGAAGCTCTCTGTCGATTTCCGGGGGGATCTGGGCGAGGATGACATTGATGCGCGCGTCTCGGGGGTGTCTGGTGGCCGACATGGGGTATTGCAATGTGCGAGAATTATGTCATTGCTTCGGTGGCTGTTGGTCTGTGTGATTCCTAGGACTCTTTAAAGAGGAGGTGTCGATATCTATGTCTGTCTATGGACTTTTGTGTCTCTGCTGTTCGCAACACGCTCTCAGTCATGGTGCTGCGTCGCGCGGCGCCGAAACCCTTGACAGGGGTGCATCTGGAACCCCCACATCCCTGTCACATCGTTCTCGCCTCGACTTGACTTCAATCATTGTACACAGCAGCACGCATTTCCAAGTCTGTTATCGAGACAAGTAAGCAGGTGAACTGCGATGTAGCATGTTGTGGATTCGAACAAAATCCTCCTGAACCTCACAGCCTCAGGTTGGGTCTTGTCGTCTATCAGACGCCCTCCCAAAACTCCGCAGCAGCCTTCAAGTCATCCACGTTCAACAAATCAATCCCCTCCTCCCACAGCGTCCTCCAAACCGCATTCCTCGTCCTAATCGGCCAGTTCGGCTGATTCCAATACCTCGCCTTGATGCCCTTCTGATGCGCCACCCCAATCTGCTCCCTCAGCTTCTCCAACTGCGTCCCATTCAGCTCCGGTTTCCTCAGCTCGCCAAACTGCGCTGCGAAATTCGTGCTCGCAATGACGGCCTCGTTGGATGTGAGATCCTTGTACTTCGCCTCGCCGAGCTGGGCGAGCGGTGCGTCGAGAAAGACATCCCGGGGCAGGTAGTTGCGCACGTCTGAGAGCTCCGTGTTGCCGGTGCCGATGACGGTTACGGCACGCGAGGAGAAGGATTTGCCGTCGTAGGTTGAGAGCCAGGAGCCGTTGCGGAGGGGCTCTAGGGCTTGTAGGACGGCGGGCCAGAGTTCGTCTGCGGCGGTTTTGAAGTCGATGAAGAGGTACAGGGTCTGGAAAGATGCAGTATCGAATACGCCATTGAATGAGCCATCTGGGAGGAAGGGTGATTCAGGGTTCATGCGGTGGAGAGTGTCGAGAATGGGATTGACGTAGAGAGATTCAAAAGTGCGTGACTTGGTTAGAGCGCTGGGCTCATGACCGACCTGGGGCGTGTTAGTTATGGTTCACTCAGGATGCGTATATGGACTGTGCTCTGGTAGATGGCACGTCGTGACTAGTAACATCTCTTGGGGTCGGATTCCTGGGAAGCGCGTAAGATCGAAGAGTCTTGGGCGTTCGATTTGGCGTAGATCACGTTGCACGTAACGATGGATGCAAAGGCGAGCAAAGACTTGGGTTGTGAAGATCCTGCATAAACCTACATAGAGTGTACCATCAATCAACCAGACATCTGCCTCTGTCGAGATGGCACCAGCTGCAAGGCCACTGTAGAAGGGGACATCGCGCCAATAGTCGTTGTGGCTGTGGAAGGGTTTCTGTTGTGGCGTAAGTTTTCGCTGGAGCAAGATTGGGTCAGGGACTTACAGGCTCAATACCACGCGTGAAGTCAGTTGGGTATCTGTATCTATCTGTCTTATCCGTGTTCTTGAGAATGTTCTGCAAAGCACCATTTTGCAACACGCCCGGACCTTCTGCAGGAGCGTAAGCAAGGTAGGCAGTCGCCAGGGCAGGAAATACAAAAGCGAGAGAAAGCATTTCGGCAACAACGAAAGGGTTCTAACGACAAGGCAATACAGTGAGAGCGAAGGACCGAGAGTAAGTAGACGACTTTGGTTGACAGCTTCAAAGAGCACGTCAACCGTCAAAGATGTCACAGTGGAGCCTGGTGATGGTCAGGAACCGCCGTCTTCCGGCCAATCCGGTGGCGTCTGGCGTCGCGTGCGCGGTGGACGTGTGGAGACGCGACTACCAGGACCCCCCGCCTCACTTCACGTTCCTGATCCTTCAAAGTAACCTCCAACATCAATGTCGCAAAGTCACAAACGAGCTACATATGCTGCACCCTTGTGACTTACGATACCCCGCCAGAGCAACATGTAAAAATCAGCGTTGGCCATCTGAGCGCGCTTTACCATGTAACGAGCAGCTATTACTCTCCTGGCTTACGGATACACAACAGCAGATTTCGTGGCCCTTCTCGAGAGCGTGCAGGACTTGCGATGTCTGGTGTTGGAGGCCGTCAACCGGACCGATCGTGATTAATCAGAAATGCCAGCCATCGAACTTGCGGCTGTATGTCGATCGGTACGGATGGCATTGGCGTTCTGGGGGCGCTTTGGGCTCATGTACTTCAGGATCTGGGGTTGTGCAAAGATATCTACCCCTCTTGTTGTATGCCTCGTCTCACGTCTGACAAGATGGTTTGTCTCCATTCCTCTTGTCAATCAATTGTTTCACTTTTGTCTCCGTAAATACTCAATTGCTCCTTCTTCAGAACGTTCAATCTTCGCTTTGGCGCCTTCAGACAACATGGAGTTATACATGTCGCCGTCGCTCCTTGGAGCCTTTGGGCTTGCCACAGCACTGACCATATTTCTCATAAATGCTCTTCGCTTCAAGGTTGATCCACGGGAACCACCTGTCATCTACCCAAAGATTCCTCTTGTTGGACACATCATTGGCATGCTCACAGGCGGAACGACATATGCTCAGGAGCTCCAGTTAGTACACCGGCTAAAGGCTACGCGAGAGATACTGACGAACAGCTATAGCGAGATACATAGGTACCCCATTTTCACGTTACCCATGTGGACCAGCCGCATGTACATGGTAGCCTCACCAGAGCTATGCTCAGCTCTTCAGAGGGCTCCCTCGACTCTGAGTCTCGACCCAGTGATTAGCGAGATCACATCTCGTATGGTTGACTTAAATCCGCGCACGGCTTCGATCTTAAGGGATCCTAGCGGCGGACAGGACGGCGGAGTCAGCCTATATAAGCAATCTCACAGCATCTTGACACCGCAAACTCTGACGGACGGCTCTGATATTCAACTGGGCTACCTTGGACAGCTCGTCAACGATGTCAAGGATGGCTCCGAAGTGGAACTTTTTCGTTTCGTTCGTAAGAAGATCTGCGACGCATCAAATAGAACGTTCTTTGGTCCTAAAAATCCATTCGAAAAGTATCCTGACCTTCTGGATAGTTTCTGGGATTGGGAGAGTGGCATTATACCTATAATGGTGGGCTTCTTTCCCAGAATCACGGCTCGCAAAGCATACCAAGGCCTTATGACCTGCGCCAAAGCCTTCGCAGAATACATTGAAGTAGAAGGCTATCGGGAAGCCCACTACTTTCTTCAGAATCGCAATAGTCTGCATCTTCAGCACGGCATCACTGATACGATAGAGCGAGGCAAACTCGATGTCTCTATGGGATTGGCAATAAACGTAAATGCCAGCATTACCACGTTCTGGCTACTGAGCAATGTCTTCAGTCGTCCCGAGTTATTATCTCGGCTCCGCTATGAGATTCGCAAGAACGCTCTCTTAGGTCCGGGGTTGCTGTCGTTCGAGTGCCTAAGGCAGTCCTGTCCCTTCTTGAATTCGGTCTATCGCGAGACTCTACGCCTCTATGCTCCGATGGGTAGCCCACGATGGGTCGCGGCAGATACGATGCTAGCAGATACATACCTTGTGCGAAAAGGTACTCTAGTTCAAACTGCCAGCAATGCTCTGCATCAGAACAGAGAACTATGGGGACCAGACGTGGAGTCATTCAAACCCAACCGCTTCCTCTACAGCATCAACGGATCAAAAACGAACCCCGATGGGAGTGTGCCTGAAGACAAAGCCCATGCTTTGCATCCAGCGACCTTTCGAAGCTTCGGTGGTGGTAAACACATGTGCCCTGGCCGTCACTTCGCCCAGTGCGAAATCATCAGTCTATCAGCAGTGTTGCTGTTAGCTTTCGATATGGAAGCAATTGACGGGACTGATTGGAATCCGCCCCCAGATACGAAGAGAACACCGATTTCTGTTATGAGGCCATTAAAGGAGCTCAAGGTGAGGTTACAGCGCAGGAAGGAGTTCGAGAACATCAAGTGGAAGTTGGAGTTGTGAGTCGGATACAAACTACAGAACATACTGCAGCATTAAAGACATAGTATCAAGTACTTGACCTTTCTTCTGCTCACCGAATCTGCCTCGCCCTCGTACCCGGTGATAACGCGGATGACCTGCCCTCAACGCGTGTCCATGCACCACGCGAAATGCCGAGCATCCGCGACGCAGTGGCGCAGGCCTCTGCTACCCAATCAAACGCCCTGGATCTGGGAAGTGACGTCTCACTTTTCGCGCAGCAAACGCTGGCGTTACTGACAAAGAATTGTTATAAGCACAGGGTCGTCCCACATGCGCAAGCACAAGCTTTTCAGTTATAATTCATAATACTCGCGATACCCGTCTTTGCATTCTTCGCTTCGCCTGCGCGCGCAATTACGACCAAACGGACCACAGCCAAACACAACATCTCGAACTGGACGAACATCACTATAGCATACCGCAACTAGATCATAAATCACAAATCGCAACAATGATCAAAACAATTTTTCTCATCCTTATCACAATCTTCCGTACACGCACCCTCCCCCAAAACTCACCCATACAGACTAACAATTCCCAGTCCCACCTGTAGGCGTCTTCCTCGTCGCCGGCTGTGGCGCTGACCTGCTTATCAACATCCTGCTCACAATCCTCGGGTACGTTTTTTATACGCATATCAACCACAAACCCCTCTTTCTTCTGCGTCACCCTCCCTACATCAGCATTCTCCTAGTTCAAAACCAATCTATTAACCACGCGAATGCGTAAACATACAAGTACTGACATACTCACAGCTACTTCCCCGGCCACATCCACGCTTTCTATGTCGAATACGTGTACTACAAGCGGCGCGACGAGATCCGGGCTGGCATGTACAACGGCAGTCTTGCGCCGGGCGTGTACAGTCAGAAGGTGCAGAATGGTGGTCAGAAGAATGTCGTTGCGCACCCTGCGCCAGTTGATGGAGGCATGCCGCCGGCGCAGCAGGGGTATGGAACTACCACGGTTTAGGAGTGTGAGGACAACGACGGGGAGTCGAGCTTAGACCGCATATTATCCGCTATGAGAGTGCGGTGGGTGAGGGGGTGAAACTTGGGCGGTTGGAGGGAGGTGTGACGATGAGATTGTAACGATGGAGTTGTAGTGGACGAAGAGACTAGGGCGGTGGAGGCATATGCCCTGCGAGTCGGTCGTTAGCGTTGATGGAATAATTTGACTGAAGTCATTTTTGACTTGAACCTTCTCGCCTGATCATTGATTGCCTGCACTGATGACGTGCAAAGTTGCTTTGTTATGGGACGGTGATGTCGAAACAGTATGGTGGTCGAGTCATGGCTCTCGTGATCGCATTGCGATTTGATGTGGTGTGCAGGTGCGGTCATTCCAATGTAGAGAAGCACAAAGACTCAGCGAATTCCATCATTGATGCTTGAGCGTTTTGTACCATGATGAATCGTGTACGCGGCGTTGCTTCGTGAAAACATTGTAACGTGAATGAGAGATGTCACGATTTCCAGCAGGAACATTGCGCACTTACGTTTTGGGTGTAGTATTGTATTAGTACGTGTACGAAGTCTGCCCTAGAGAAGGGTTGTTGCGGTAATGGCGTGGTAATGTCGTGGTAATTATTCACCTACTTTCCCTCGAAGCTGGTCCCCTCGCGCGCGCAAACGTGTACATGTTCCAAATGAAGTCGCAAAACATACATCATGACCAAGCCACACGTCGCGGTTACTATGCCAGCAGATGCAGGTACTGGCAGACTTCAAAGCCCACACCCAGCGCTCCACAAAGGCCCGACTCCGGGGTTGAGGATCTTGGATGTGCGGCTTTAAAGCAAGGTCTAAGATCTTGTGAACAAGGCCCAAGGACCGTTATGACTCGAGTACCGAACCTTGGCAGGGTCTGTATCGACATCTTATGGGTCGGTTGTCACTTCCGATATTTTCAGTGGGAATGGCGATGCCCAACTACTGGAAGCACTGACTGGCAGATATTTAGCGCGTTTGGGGGCGGACTTTGTGACTGCGGTGTAGATATGCACTAAATTAGTGCGAGGTGAGAGGCGCGGACCCTGCAGCGGGAGTGAAGGTGGACCATGGGTTGGCGAGAGCGGATTGCCATGTGAGGATATACAACTTAGATTGAAAGTCTGTGAGCGGAAGGCGATGCTGATCTTCATGGAGAGAAGGACCGAAGTGGCCTTGAGGAAATCTGAGAGAAAGCTCGAATATTGAGGAAGTTCGAGAGAAGGACGAGTACAGAACAAGTCATTGTCACGGTCACAGCAAACATAAGCATTGGGACAGGAAATGAAGATCGCGCCTAATTGCGCATGATGCTTGATTCAAAGCTATCCACCTATAATGTGACCCAACACCATGCATCGTCTGAATATCGTTGTAACCGGAACGCCTCTGAAATGCCGTGAACCATCAAGTCGATGGATGTGTATTGGAAGAGTCGAATGAAGAGGTTAATGCCCGATCAACCTTTCGCTAATTGCATGCAAGAAAGCAACGTCGATGCACAACCGAAATTACGAGTCGGTGGAAGAGACAGAGCCGGCACGATTAGCATCTGTAGACTGAACCATGCCTGTTCGTCGGTGGGCAGAGTTGGTTGCAGTGCTGAGCTGGCGCTTGGTGTGCTCGTGCATGATCCTGTTCATTGTTAGATGCTGGTTATGATAGATAGGTGGAGCAAAACGTACCTCTGGTAAGCCGACATGGCATCCTCGGGGTGATCGAGGTCAAAATTGTTGACAAAGTTGTGCTGAGCGCTCACGGGCTCGGAGAAGTTGTCGGTGACATAAAGGGAAGCTCCAGCGGAAGACATTGTGATGGATGTGGTAGAGAGGTGACCGGGTTTAAAAGTCAAAGTTGATGCTTGCAGAAATGAGGTTGGGAGTTCGAGGCTGGAATATAATTGTTGATATGAGGTGATTTCGGTTTCGACGAGGTGCCAGAGACTGCAGTTATATAGAATCCCCTCTCCCCAAGGCCACCATTTCACGTAGCAGCGGGAACAGAGCCAGGTTCCCTTTCAGCGTTGCCGGTCATGACCGCACATGGTAAGAGATTAGCACCACTATCGGCACACAATGAGCCACCCTAGTTCGAGGCTTGCCGTAACAGATCTACAGGGTCCCACTTCTTCCGTGAGCGCCCTCTGTCGAAAACATAGTCGGGTCCACAAGCATCCAATCAACTTGACACGATCCACAGGCCATATTTCGAGGCAACTCAGCACGTTGGGATCACGTTTGTGAGTGTAAATCTTGACGCCATTCTCCGCGTCACCAGTGACGGCCCCTGACCGTGCATGCATTCAGGGTCTCGGACGCAGAATGCACTAGACCGCAGGCCGTTATTGCCTGGCCATCGACAGGTGGCCTCGGACAGGCACTATGCGCTCATTGGCGTCACACGGTTTTCCAGCCAACAACACATCCATGGACGCACTCTGGTTGGCAGCCCGTCTCGCTCGCAGCAGATTCGAATAAGACCGAAATTGGCATTTTGAGTGGAGTGGCTTTCGAAGAAATTACAGTAACCACCTGCTTGGTCGTAAGGCTATCATCATTGCTGCGCTGCGAGTGCTGTTCGCAGAGCGTTGTCTTTGTGATGAGGTATGACGCACTTCCTGCCACCATCAAACTTTGGGATCTCGCGCCGCGGTTCCAACAACAGTCGCAACGCGCCAGACGTCAGACTGCCCTCAGCAATTGGACTCCAAGGACCACACCGCAGCGGCAAAGACCAAAAAATGCGGAATCTCACGCAAGGCGGGACTTTCCAAAATGCCCCTTGTCGTGTGCCTCGAGGAAAAGGCGCCACTAAGCGTCATACCTACTCGATATGGGAGCGATCTGCGATACGCTAGTTGCATCGCAGTATAGCTGACCGTTCGTCTCATGCAGGGTAGCAGCCGTTGCGCTCACATAAGGGTCCACCTTTCTACTCTAGGAGACATGTTTTGCCCGAACAACGTCAACAGTGACGATAGATGGCAGCAGGTCTTCCCGTTCGGCCTCACATTGCAGGTTCTCTTCAGCTGAGCATCAACAGACGCAGGTACCACAAGCTGGCCGTGATACGGGGGACGATGTCATTCAATATTTTGTGCGACACACGACGAATCTCGACTCAGGCAGTGTGTAGTAGCAATGCGCCTGGAACTTCGTGACGCTCATACATACTGTACAGTCTTCTTACAGTTACCCCCTTTCGTCGCTCCCCTTGTGAGCTGATGCGCTCCAGGACTGCGATGCACAGTACAATGCTCAGAAGCTCAACGAGTCGTCTCGACCTTCCAGATCAGCAGACCTAGAATCCTCCCTCCACGGCGAACTCCACCTTTGTAGCTTTCGTCCCGCGCTTGCAGAACATGTCAATCTGTAGATCCACACGTCCCCAGTGACCACTCACACCCACTCAGCATCCTTCCTCCCCACCGGAGCGTCACGCCCCCGCTTCTTTCGTGGAGAACCGACGTCAAAGCATTGAATATCCGACACCTGGAGCGAGTACATCGTGATGCATCTGATAAGACTGAGATTGAGGTTGTGCACATTGCAGAACATCGCAGAATATCGCAGCACATTGACCGGTTTGGTGAACTGCTTCAGATGATGGGGAGCGCATCGAGATAGACTCTGAAGATGACGATATTCGTTTCTTCACAAAGACTGTGAGATGACATCTCTTGCGCCATCAGCAACAGGCCACTTCCCTAACCCAACGGCACAGCATCCTTCTCACTCCCTGCTCGCAGCCTCGCAACGCGCTTCCCTGCAGCGGGACGTGTCGCAAAATTGCCTTGCTTGCCTACATTGGTTCAGCACTTCCCCATTCTTTTTGGCGTCCTGTTTCTCTAGCCTCCTGCCCAACAGCCTTGCGTGCAGCGTGCCTCCTTCATCCAACGCGTGTGCCGCATCCAGCGAACCATTAAACGTACCACTAATGCACTACTAACGCACCACTCTCGTGGTGTCTCATCTCGTCGCGTACTTCATCTCGGCCTCCAAACCTGCCCTTTCGGTCCCCTCGTAACACATGTCCACAGTAACAGTCCACATTCCTCCCCATGCCATGACATCAAAGCTCCCGCTCATTGGTGATCCGACGTCAGACATGGTCCATGGGTCTAACGGTCTCAGCTGGACGCTTGAGCGCGGCTACGTCGTCGGCCCCACTGTTCCTGCATGGGAGCGACCTGGGCGCGGTACAGGCTTGGCTGCTGCATGTCAGTGACGTCTGAGGTGAGATGATGCGGGAGTAGGCGAGTAGAAGGCGGGACGGAGAGTATTTGGGGATGCTTGTGAATGGTGAGCGGGTTGGGTGGAAGTTTGAGGGAGGGAGAGGGACGGATTGGGAGGGGGTATGTCATTGGGGCATTGAGATTGGAAAGGGAACTAGTGGTGCGAATATCATCTGCGCATGGGCGTTTGGGTAGGTAATTATTCTATTGTTACTTTTACAGTAGTCGTGGTGTTTATATGTTCCATCTTCGAAGTTAAGCACTCGCAAGTATTTGGACATGATCGTGCTTCGAGTACATTCAGACTTGGCAGATGTGTCTTCAAGAGGCACAGGGAGCCTCTTTATAGCCTAAGATTTGAAGCCCATTGAGTTGTTGCAAACATACTCGATCCTAGTCCACTGCTGTATGGTTGAAGATGGCACAGATCAGCTTGTTTGCATCGTGTAAGGATGTGTCGTCAATCTCCCAACGGCGCTCCAGGACGTGATACTACCCGAAGAAAGGCGCCTCAGCGCCTCATCCGAAGCAATCTCCTCACATGTGTGACCACGACGACCACTTGGATACCTCTCGATCCTCAAAGAGGGCGAAAATGTATGATGCACATACGAGACTTGAGCGAACGGAGTGTGTATATAGGTATTCCGATAAGGAGGTACCCAGTGTGTTGCTGTTTCCAAAGTTCGGAACCCATTGAAAGAGGGTTGCAGCGTAGTGGGCAGCCTGCAGGCACCGAGACTCACGTGCAAACCTCGCTGCAAACCACCACCGCTTCTTTCTCTGCCCGATAGTTCGCCCACTCCGAGCCCTGGGTACAAACGTCAATATATTCTCTTCTCCGCTCCCAGACCCAGCTTAGGTTGTCCTTGCCATTGCAGCCTGCTGACCGACGTGCAACACGTTTATCGCCGAGCCAGCATTCCTCCAGTCGGTCGATACTCGTAAATGCTAGTCGCGCGACATTGTTCTCAGCTTCGACTCTGTGGGCTTCGGTCTGCAACCACAATTGTCGTCGTTGTACCTCAGTAGCGCATGCTGTAATACTGCGCTTCCAGACTGCTCGGAAGCCCATGTCGAGGTTGTCCACTTTGTTGAGTTTGAGGGTCTTCAGGTCCCTGAGACTGCAGCCTAGGAGCTGCATGATGGCGGCGATGGATGCGTGATAGCAGAAAGCGTCGCTGCGCATATGCAGATGTTGCAGCCGTGGAAATGACGGTACGAGTGCCGCGATCTCTTCAGCAGACCAGTTCGCCGTTGTATCGAAATGCGTGAGCTGCGGGCATGTCCATTGGCCTCCGATCAGTTGGGGATGTAGTGGGATTAGTCGTGTAGGTACGTCGACGTAGGTCTCGATCATGCAAGACGGTGCATCTTCGACAATAAGATGCTTGAGGTCTGGGCAGTGAGAAGCCAAAAATGCAGCGGCGGAAGTGACAACCAATGTCTCGACGTCTGGTAGCAGGAACGTTTGCGCGTCATCCACTTCCTCAAAGGCGCTCACAAATACATCCAAGTTCCTCTTCATCATCGTCACCTCCAATTTCTTTAGCTGCCGCATCTTCTGAACGCACGCAAAGAGCTCCAGGGCATCTTTGCTTGACACGTACTTTCCTGAGCACCACCACCACATAGATCCAAACATATCGATCTTCAGACTCTTCGCATATCGAAAGATTAGTGGTGTATTGCTAAGCTGGCTCAAGGGTCGGTTGATATATAGCGACTTGAAAAGGACTGGGCTAAAGATGTCTCGAAGCCGACGATTGACGCTTGATAGAACCTTCGTTGGAGTTTCTCCCTCTGAACATTGTAGGCGAAGGAAGTCGCTTATCATGAGCAGCACATCCTCGCACAGGTTGGCCAAGGTAGGTCTTGAGTGGTCGTTCATCCTGGTCGTAATTCTGGACTCTTGAAATGATTGCACAACGACTGCGGGAAAAGGGCTCATAGATCTCACAGTGATGGTTCATCTGAAGATGCATGAGAGGATGATGAATGATAACGTCAACCAAGCTTCCGAGGTCGAATTGGGATGCATGCTCGTTGCCCGTTCCGGTTAGTGCGGCTTCAGGGCTAGCAGCCAAGTACGCAGTCAAGGACTTATAACGACCTCAAGTGAATCGGTTTATCATAAATCATACCTCGTTAATCGTAATTCCATGCTACAGTACAGCCTCGTCAATCGTGATGTGCATGCAGTCCATGCATGTACAAGTCCAAGATGTATCTGTGCCTTTGTGCCCTGGGGTATCATCACAAGACACGTAGTTCGAACAAGTACAACTACAATCAACATGAGCGAAGCCTCATACAGCGCCCGCGGTCGCTTTTCCTTTGCCAATGTTCTGCGAAGACGTTAGCATCTCACGTAAACGTGTTTCCGCTTTAGTGAGCTCTTGCTGCGTGCCATGGTCCAGGGCGGTTGTACGCGGCCATGGCAGCCATGATGCCAACGAGGAGATTGTCTTCGATCGTGGTTTTGAGCTAGATTGGCTGACAGAGAATGTGGCAGTCGACCAATTGCGGCGATGTCTTTGTTGGGATATAGCAGTCCGCGGGAGCAGGCCCCATGTGCTGTCAGTCTCCGGCAAGTCCTGGAGCACGGATGCATCGAATGCAAGCTGCTTGGAGGCTTGTGGTGTAGTGTCGAGGGTGATGGCTGGGTGATCCTCGGTCTGCGATGCGGTCCTGATCGTCCATGCCGGTCCTTGTGGTCGTTGCTGTTCCTCTTGCCATGAGCTGCTAGCTTCAGGCTGCTCGAAGGTGTTGTTGTCAATTGAATTTCTCTTTCCACTGCTACCGCCACTGATAACGCTCTTCAAGCTGCCATATGCAGACTGGCTCCTCTTCTTCTTGCCTCCAGCCGTTGTGCCTCTACCTTCTTGTGCCAGTCTCTCGCTCGAGCTGCTTGCTTCGGGTACGGCCATCAACGTGTTATCTGCAGCCGTCCATCCTTGACTAATTCGAGACAAACGCCCTCGTCCTGCTAGAGCTCCTGTGCTGGCAGCCCAGCCAGGCACCGTGCCTGTTATCTCACCTTGTGGAGGGAGATGTGCGTCGTATTCGTTAGCCAGACTCATTCGGCTCCGGGCACAGATTTCAGCAATGGCATCGATGGCGTCTCTTATTTCTGGGTCAACTGCACGGAGGATCGCCGAGAACGAGAAGTCCTCAATGGCAGGCAGCTGTTCGTTCTGGCGCGCTAACCCAGCGGACAGTGCAGAGGCATTCGAGTTGCCGTTCATGGCGAAAGAGCGCGGGGTGTTGAAGCCAGAGCCTGGCCTAGAAGTATGACGCGATCCTGAATACGTTCGCACTACGACTGGCTGACTTGTGATGGTTGTTTTGCTAGATGTGGATTTCGCAGGCTTACTCGGGGCGTGGAATGCGGGAGCATTGAGCGCACGAATTGCAGCAGATTGTAACGGTGGCAATGTGTTCGTCAATGTTGTAGTCGTACTGGGCACTGAGCCTGTACTCGCCGCCAGATCGTGATGTTGCTCATGGGCGTCGGCATACGTTGCGTTGGACGGTATCGCGATGTTCACGGTCTCGTGGGTAGACGCAGAGTTGTGCGCCCAGAGCGTCGAGAAGACGCCCAATGCTACCGACTGCCTTGTTGTGGTGGCCGGTGTCAATGCTGGTGGGAGAGCGTTCGAGTCCGCCACACCAGCAGCATGGTGGTTCGGGAGATGGGCAGCAGGGTGCGAGTGCGAATGCGCCTCGTAGGGGCTGCTAGTCAATCTTATATTCGCCGAAGATTCGGACATTGTAGGTTTGCTTTACTGGAGCTGCTGCAAGTCAATGCATGGCCGCTATGCAACGCAGTCTGAGTTGTGAACGTGGACTGTCGTGATCGAGAGGATGCGCTGGCGAAGCGGGCAACCAGCCTTGGCGAGATGCTTTTGTCTTACCACAGCACCCGGTTGCGGTCATTGGATAAAAGCGACAGAGTGGGCCAGACACCTAACATGCGTGCTTGTCACATCTTGTTGAGCACAATTTGTAAAGATTTACATCTGGTCAGACCTGCGTTGTGCGGATGGAAGGCGCTATGCTAAAAGAGTAGGCCATCGTCTGAGCATGCTGGATTCGCCACCACGTCGATTTCTGTCTCCTCCATCTGGCCAAGTTTTGTACTCAAGAAAGAGACCACACCTCCTGGCAGCTCCTCAAGGATTTGAAGTTCAGCTTTGACGTTTAACATGAGCATCGTTTGCAACTCACGCCTCCATTCCTGCTCTGGCCCAGTCTCACAACAGAGATTCCACTCCAACATTCGAGTTGCCTTCGTACGGTCGCGTGCTGTCAACTTCATCAGGCCCTGAAGTTCAGGCATTGCGCTCGTATCTGTACCACTTTCGTTTACCGGAACTCGGCTGATGTGGTGCCTCTTTACACCGAGCCAGCGTAGGTTGGGCAGGCTTAATGCCGGTGTATCCTTAGGTGCGACGTTTTCGTGAGCGAGGCGGTACGAGCCATATTTGTACGTCGACAAAATAGCGATGCCGTCAGGGTCAAGGTCTACGAAGGCGTATATTGGTACGTGTGGTGCGTGATCGGTCAACTGACGTAGGAAACTTCGAGAAGCTACGTCAGGGTATCCTTTTGCCTTCAGAGATGTCAGTACGATACTTGTTGAGAAGATCGGATATACTACGGTCAAGACCAACCCATCTAGGCCCAACTTCTCCCATTGTGTCGCGCTAAGGAGCGAGCGAAATGTGGCCTACAATATTTAGTACTTGTTGCCAGCATTGCGCCCACACACACTTCTTTTTCGATGACGAGGATCCAGCGAACTCGCGTGAGATCTAACCGATCCTTCTCTCCGATCTTTGGGACGAGCAAGCCCTGTATGTTATGAGTTCGGGCTGCGCGTGTCCTGCAAGAGCCATACCTCTTTGCCATTCATGCCATCGAACTGTGTACCGTCTTCACGGTTTATGGTGAAGCATCCTGCAACAAGCCCCTTGGCAGCAGCGGTCTTTAGTGTCAGTAAAGAGAGATGTTCCACGGACATGGCAACATACAACATTGAGCTTAGACCTCGATATTCCTAATGTGCACGCTAGGTCATCAACATATCGATCAACGACTGCTTGCTTTACGAACAGGTCTGGATGTCTGTAGTAGATATCTCTGCAGCACGCTGGTTAGCTTAGTAACCACTGGAGGCTTAACAGGAGATTACCGCTTGGTCATAATAGTGTTGTCGACAAGGCCTCCATGGACGAGCTCGATGATACGCAGTAGGATAGCTGTGACCGGTCAGCGATGGAGTGGCTATGTTTGTGTGTCGCTCAACTGAAGTTCAACGCTTCTTGCGCACTGCTGCCAGGAAACGAGATTTGCCGAACCTTCGGCGCAGGTGCTGCTTCAAAGCTAATCTTCGCAACTGGCTGTCGTCTAGAGATGCCTGCTCGACTGTTGAGGGTGAGTGTGAGTCTCTCACTACCCTCAAGGAGACCATCGACGATTCTCTCCAGCATGGCTTCAAGGCGAGCAATGACCCAATGCCTGTTTTGGGGTCAGTGTATGCTTTGCCCAAGAAGTCTCATCACAGCACCTGTCGCGAGGCATTCTCTTGCCTACTTCCACAGACAGTACTTCGACACTCCCCAAGCAGTCACCACTGCCGCCCATTACCATATCGTCTTGTAGTGCTATGGACGCGTCTGCTGGCGTGAGTAGCGGGCTGCTGCTGAGTAGCTGCCATGAGTCTGCTGTGACATCTAGAGGAGCATCAAACAGGTCGTCGTCAGATTCGTATTCGTTGTCAGCAACGTCAAGCGTCTCCTCATCATAGAAGTCTTCGTCCCACAGGTTGTCGAACGATTCCTGCGAACTTGGGGTGATGAATAGCATGTCTTCGACATCTTCAAGGTCCATGTTTGCCGATTCTTGACAGTGGGTGTTCAGTACATGGAAGCACGTAATGCTGGTGGTCAGTCGATAGCAGTTATTGCAGGATCAAAGTCAAGCAACCCAGGTACCGCAGATGCTTTGTTGTATATCTTGTGCACGAGGATGGTGAGAGTTGGAGTTTCTTGAGTACCTCCAGGGCTGGTCAAGTTTGATGTTCTTTCGTGGAGAAAGCACCAGTCCCAATCAGGCAACCAGCCTACATTTTGCCCCAAGACTGCGGCAAACGACAGGAAATCGCGCGCAGGCAACATCCTGCCAAGAACCGCGTCCCTTACGCGCAACGCGTCGTGGCTTTCCGGCGCGTCTACCCACTTCCAACGACGCATTCGCCCATCGACGCGATCCATTCACCGCAACGCTTTATTGCCCGCTCTTCTAACTTCAGTACACGATTGATCTTCTGGTTCGCTTGTATCGTTCCAACGCACAACCCTAACATCCACCATGGAGGACCCAACCCCCGTTGTACCTACTGCTTACAAACGTCCGCGCGACGAAGATGCCGAGCCTCAGCCCTCTACACCATTCAAGGCTATTTCGTCACAAGCATCGACTCCTTTATCGGTTCTGTCCGATGTTCAGACACCGTCACCAATGCCGTCAACCGTTCCCAGCAGAGCTGCCCCGACCAGCAGCACCGTCGCAAGCCAAACTCCCACACAGACAGCACCTGGCTCAAGTAATACTCAGCAACCAGCCAAGAAGAAACGGAAGGCCCTGACGCAGCAAGAGAAGGACGACGCGGCTCGCGAGAAGGACGCCAAAGCCAAGACCAAGGCAGACAAAGCAGCACAGAAGGAGGCTGAAGCTAAGTTCAGGGCCGACGAGAAGGCCCAAAAGGCTGCGCAAAAGGAGGCAGAGAGCAAAGCAAAGGCTGAGGAGAAAGCCAAGAAAGAGGAAGAGAAGGCAAAGAAAGAGGAAGAGAAGGCAAAGAAAGAAGCTGAGAAGCGCGAAAAGGAAGAGGAGAAAGCGAAGAAGGAGCGGGTAAGGTTCAACATATGCTGAAGCCAGATCGCTGCTAACTCGCTCCTAGTCACAGATGAAGCTCAATGCTTTCTTCGTGAAGCCTAAAGTCATTGCCAACAGTGCTGAACCTTCCGCGGTAGACTCAAACCCAGACTCTACTGCCCCACATATATCATCACCATGGGACACTCCTGGCGCTGTTACTAACACAATTCCCCCCTCTCCGCAGAGATCCATCCAAAAGAACGGGCAGTCAGACTACGATCGGTGTTTCCTTCCTTTCTCGTTACCGTCACACGCTATCCTGGCGCCCGCGAACGCATTTATGGAGGATACCGAGAAGCTCAACGCGGCAAGAGCACGGTTGGATCAGCTATCCAAGGACGATCATGCCGGCTTGGAGCATCTGACTCTGCACACCCTGAAGGTCTCGCTTCCAGCGCGCGCACGACGAGGCCTGAAGACCGCTACCATAACGGAGGTCGTCAAACGAGTCCATGGCTCGTCCGATCGACCTAGCGACCTCACCAACGACGATGAGGCCAATCAGCAGCAGCCACTCGACATGCTGAAGGCGATACCTATGAAGTATCTGCACTTCGGTGAAGATGTTCGTCCTCCTTACTACGGTACCTACTCAAAATCCTATTCGGACGCAGATGCGCGCCGACTCGCTCGCAATGCAGTCTCTCGAATTCGTCAAGACACCAACTACGACTACGATTCCGAGGCTGAGTGGGAAGAGCCTGAAGAGGGTGAGGATCTTGACTCTGAAGGCGAAGATGATCTTGAAGAGGAGGGAGATGATGATATGGATGGTTTTCTAGACGACGAGGAGGACCCGCAGCTCAAGCGGCGAATGTTGTCGGGTGATCTGGTGCCTGTCAGCACTGGCTTGTGTTGGGAGGATGCCAGCGGTGTCTCCAAACTCAACGATGGCTCCGATGCCATCTGCACAGAGTTCAAGGAGTTCAAGATGGAGTTCCTGCTGGGTAAGTCCACATGCATGTTTCACTTACTCCTCACTAACAACGTCGTAGATCCGTATCCTCAATCGATCGATCCGTTCTCAATAGCCTACTGGGCACCACCGGCACCTATTGTAGCCGCAACGACCGCGACAGCAAATAAGAACGCTTCCACACATGGCCTTATGAATCCGCCACCGCGAGTGCCGTTGACGCAGCGAACGATGAATGGGTTGCTGAACACTCTCAACTCCAACTCGGCGTCCTCTACTGCGTCCAAACCTGCGGCGCCGAGGAAGATGATTCCTGACGATCAACTTCCCGCCTTCAAGGCTGAGATTCAGGGCAAAGATCTCACTAAGATTGGCATGATCGAAGCTCTAAAGAAAGCCTTTCCGAAGCTTCCCAAGGCAGCTATTACCAACACACTCAGCACTGTCGCCGCGAGGGTCGGTCCTACAGAAAAGGAGAAGCGCTGGGTGCTGATCAACAATTGAGCGACCCTTAAGCCTTCGCACTTACGCTTACGTCTTTTTACACTGTACCATATGGGTTTACCACATACCAAGAAGATACCACTACGAAGTCTATAGCTCTGTTTTCATTCCGACTTATGGATTACACAACTTAGCGATCAGCATAGCAAAAAGGCGAATCGGCGTTTCATACTGCTTTGCCGGTTGTAAAAAAACAGTAAAGGCAGTCAATACTATGGCGTTACTGTGGGCAGCATTTGAGCATCACAGCGACGCATGAGTCGGTTCTCAAGGAGAAGGATAATCGTGTAGCCACAAGATCATATCAATACCTACCAGATGCTCCTCCATCTAGATTTACGTCTACTTCGTAGTGAGCTGACACAACCCCTGCAAATCCAGCCACGCAGCCCCAGACACGCGAGCCTCAGTTCGTGACCTGCGACGATCTCAGAGCCTACCGTACCCTTCACAAACTGTAAATAGGAGCGAACGCGAGCGGTTGTCGGTCGCGCGTGTGCAGTGGAGTCGTGAGTGGGCCAATACCGTCATTTCCAATTAATTTCTGGGAACCTGCAACCGAATAGAGCTACATGACACGGCAGACCTTCTCATAGACTCAGAGACCCTGAAGGCTGATTATCGGACGTTGTGATGCGGAATAATTGCCTGCATGTAAATTTCCCCGATGCAGAGCCTGGCGAAGGATAGTCATTGGTGCGGATATCAAGTCTGAGTGAGGCCGTAATTGGGATTGGGCGTGCAAATGAGGTTGCAGCCTGATCTGATGCAGCGAGTGGGCGGGGGAATTCACATGTTGCATGTGTGGTGCATAGTGCGCCGAGCAGTAAACAAACTCGGTAAACATTGGATCAGAAATGAACGGACACAGGAACGGCAACATCAAAATGACCGAAGGCAGAAACGGCAGGGCAGCGAATTGCCGTGCGGGAAGTTATTTTGCGCGTGTCGTGGTTGCCGTAGCGCTAGAAAATATAGGCCAGGGGCTGCTAGAGGCGGCGTCCGGAGGAGCTTCAGTTAAGATATGGTCAGTGAGCCCGCGATGCGTGCGTCAAGAACCGCGGACATGGCACGGTCTGGCGCACGCGGACTGTCCCGACTTTGAAGGTCTGCTGCAAGCATACGGCAGGCATGTTGGCAAGGAGGTGCCTGGTCTGCAGCCCTGGACTGTGATGAGTGCTTCGGCTCGGTGGTGCCTCGTTTGAATGACTCGGGCCGGCGAGACATGAGTCGCAATGGACCGCGCGGGTTGGTGATGGGCTGCGGCAGTGAGTTTGTGTGCCGTGGACGTGGAAAAAAGTGATGCTGGAGAAGTGTCTGCGGTCGATGCGTTTGTACGATATGGTGTCCAAGACCGGAAATAATCGTATTGTACAATAGACAGGTGAGCTTTGTCGGGCGGTTGGCCTTTTCAGGCGCTCTGGTCTTCACGGAAGGGCAATCCCGCGAGCCGGCGAACCCGCAGCCATGGATTCGTCTGCGATGGCTTGACCCCTGTGAACGCGGTGGTGCTGATGTCTCGAGCGTCTTGGGCATTAAAGAGGTTGAGATCAGCACTTCAGGGTCCGCATTCGCGAATGAGGCTGTTTGAGTTTGTGAAATGCTTGAACAAATGCAACTGCTACACAGGCACATCTTCGAGTAAGTGAGCTGCTGATCGAGTGCATGTAGCGCTGAAGGCCTTGGGGTAGTGTTTGCGCCGCATAGTGCTAACATGCAAGCGGGCGAGAACCGGTACCTAGGTGGTCTTGGAGGCATCTCGGGGCTTACCGCAAGGAGGTTCTGCTGCGGTTCCGCGAGATGGAGACAAACGAGATGGTTTGCAGTCCTGTGTCTAGTTCGCAGTATGCGGACCAGGTTTGTAACGACGTTGCGTGTTCGTGTTCCTGGAGGACCGAATAGACCTTGCGCAGACGTCTCACGATGCAGCAGGGATAATTGTGTGCCGTTGAGCGCGCACAGCAGATGTCAGGACTGGATACTGAAGCGAGCGCTGGCGCCTGTCTTCCTACCACGGCAGGTTAGACTACATGTGGGCAGCCAGGCACTATCGAGGCACATTGTTGCACAGGAGCGAGTGGTTGACTCTGACAAGCTGCGTGACTAGCAGCGCTCCTTGCTTTTGGCCGTCTGCAGGAAGTTTGGGTGTTTATTGCCTGCTGCAGAACCAGCGAGACCAGTGAGTGGCTCTGCAGGTCAACCGCGTCCCCTACGGTGCGATGGGCTAGGAGAGGGCCTCGTGCCGTGGGCGTGGAGCCGTCGCTGGGAGCGAGATTACCAGTGCCGTGATGCTGCAGAACTGTTGCTGCTGGCAGCTTGTGTCTGTGTCTGTCCATGTCCTGCAGCAGCTCCACGCAGCCCAGCAGCGCTCGCCCCACGGCATCTGTCAGGCCAGTCGCAGTGGATGCCCAGCGCATCTGCCCACGGGCTCCTTGCATAATCGACAACACCAGAAGTCGGTTCCAGTTTCTTTTGTCCACACGATCCTAGGAGCCCCCGGCAGCCGCCCGGCATCCACCACGCTCAGACAGCTTAGCGGCCCGCCGCACCACCTGCACCAACTGATTCCGGGCTCGTTCTTCTGAACTGCTGTGGATCGCTTCTGCGCGCCCTCGAGCGACCGTGCCTGTGTTCCAAATCTCCCACTGCTGGAGCGCCGCCAGCACTGCTTCTTCCCTCTGCACCTGCCTGCCTGCCCTCATAGTTGACTGCACCTGCCCGCCATGCGTCTGTTCAACCGCAAGAGCTCCAAGCCCACCATCTCGCCGGGCGGCAGCCAGCCGAACTCGTCCAATGGCTCTCTGCGCTCCCCTGGCCCCTCCACCACCAACGGCTCGCGGCCCACCAGCTTCCCAGACGTCCCTCTACCACGCGCCCCGGACCCAACCCTTGACCCGGCCGGCTACCTGAGGAGCATCTATGCCGTGCGCGACCGCTCGCGCCTCGTGCTGGAGAAGGCGAAGAAGAACCAGCTCAAGCACTTTACCGTCGACATGAGCAAGTTCAGCGACGTCGCCAGCTTTGTTGTGTCAATCGTCAAGGTGCATAGCAGCCTCACTCGGGCCTACAATAGCAGTGCTGACCTTCCTAACAGAGAGACTACGCCCCCGACTACGCCTCAATTCCTCCCCACGGCCGCTGGCAGCACTTCGAGGTCGGCGGCCGGCCGCGAATTGACCAGCTAATGGCGTCGTGGCCGTCTACTGTCGACAACTCTGAGCGCACACGCCGTCTGCTCGACCTCTTCCTTGTGTCTGTTCTCCTCGACGCCGGCGCTGGAACGAAATGGCAGTACAAGAGCAAGGAGTCAGGCAAGATCTACAGACGCAGTGAAGGTCTTGCCGTGGCCAGCCTCGAGATGTTCAAGGCTGGCGCTTTCAGCAGCAATCCCAAGGAGCCCTGTCAGGTCGACAGTGCTGGCTTGAGAAAGCTGGACCTTACCGTCATGGCGCGCGGTCTCCAAGTCAACGAGTCGAATCCTATCGATGGCCTTGAGGGACGAACAAACCTACTTATTCGACTCTCTGAGGCACTGCAGAACCAAGAAGTCTTCGGCCTCGAAGCACGACCTGGAAACATGCTTGGTACATGATCTCCATGCACGAGGATTTGGCGCAAGCTAACAAGTACAGACTACCTCCTCTCGCACCCTACCACCCAGGCCTCATCAGTTCCCATTGTGCCACTCCCCACCCTCTGGAACACACTGATGGATAGTTTGACACCCATCTGGCCAGCAACACGAACCCAGATCGATGGCATCCCTATGGGCGACGCATGGCCTTGCTCCGTAATGCCTTCTCACCCTACGCACCCCTGGGAGAACATTGTGCCTTTCCACAAGCTCACACAATGGCTCACCTACTCATTGATGGTCCCAATGACCAAGCTGATGAACGTTCACTTTGCCGGCGCCGAACTCCTGACTGGACTACCCGAATACCGCAACGGTGGTCTTTTCATCGACACTGGACTGCTGACGCTGAAGCCTGATGACCATAAGCGCGGTGTTACGCAGTATCAGCGGAACGCCCAAGTCAAAGGACAGCCCAGCATGGAAGTTGTACCCATGTTTACTGCAGATGACGACGTAATAGTCGAATGGCGCGCGGTCACGGTTGGCCTTCTGGACGAACTTCTTGTCGAAGTGAACAGTTCACTGGGACTGAGTGGGCGTGAAAAGCTGAGTTTGGCTCAGATGTTGGAAGCCGGCAGCTGGAAGGTAAGCTTTACTACATCATCTCCATTCACGAACTGTCAACTAACTCAATGCAGGGGGGTCGAGAAATCGCAGAAGTGTCGCGGCCAAACACGAAGGAGCCGCCTATTATGATTCTGTCCGATGGAACTGTTTTCTGAGATACCCTGAGATTCCTCTCCCACTTTGTTTCGCTTCTTTTGGTTTGATGGCGTGCAATAAAAACACGTCGTATATCTGGACCATTTATACTACCATTGGCGGTAGCTCGACTGCAGTCATTTGGAAACTTATGATGTACGATCTCGACGATCGGCACCTGGTGGCTTTTCTAGTTTCAAGGCTTGAGCGACGCGTCAGTCTTCATTGGCATGCTTGCTAGCCGTTTGCTGCGATCTCCTATGTTCTTCACTTCTACACGGGATATGTCTAGAACGTTAGACATCTAGGGCACGGAAAACGGATCTGTAAAATAGTGAGGACCTTGGTCCAGGAATACTAAGCGCTTCAAGAACGCAGCATTCTGCGAAATCGATAATCAATCAACGTAATGCGAGCACATCTAACACTACTGCACCCCCGTTCGTCTGTTCCACATTTTCGTACAAACACCCGTGATGGTCAGGGGTTGCGGCTCTGCAGCCGCTGCCCCGCCATCAGTAGCACTTGACATGCCAAGGATTTAGACGCACCAACTCCATAGCTCCTTCCTTCCTACGCTTCGTTCTTAGGCACACTTACCGCACTTGTAAAGCTATCGTTGTGTGCACGCGCTTGTTGCCCTGAGCTCCGCGGCTTCGTTTCACGCAATTTCATACTCTCTGCTAGTCATACGCGTATATCACTTACCCCACGCGACGATAGTCGTTTACGATACGTCCCCCGATAACACCTTCATTTCAGAGCTCACCCACGCCGCACGCCCGCCATTTCTCGAACCTTTTTGCTTTCAGCCTTCTGCTAGGGTAGTCTACAACGCTCACCCCAGATACCCGTATCCGCGCCGTCGATCAAACGCTCCTTCACGATGAACTCCCAGAAGCGTCAGAAGCAGCGCAAGGTGTTGTTAATGGGCAAGAGCGGAGCGGGCAAGTCGTCGATGAGAAGCATTGTCTTCAGCAACTACGTTGCCAAAGATGTCCGCAGACTGGGTGCTACTATCGATGTCGAGCATAGCAACATCAAGTTCATGGGCAACCTCATGCTGAATCTGTGGGATTGCGGAGGGTACGTGAACAATGTCTACGACCGTGCACTGATTGGATGTTGACTGTGTATAGTCAAGATGGCTTCGTCGAGAACTACCTTACACAGTCACGTAGCCACGTATTCGGCTCCGTGGCCGTACTTATTTTCGTCTTTGACATCGAGTCTCGCGAGTTCCAAGCCGACGTCGTCTCTTACTCCAACATCATCCGTGCTCTTCACGAGTGTAGTCCCACTGCAAAAGTCTTTTGTCTCATTCACAAAATGGATCTGGTACAAGCACGTCTTCGGGAAGCTATGTATCATGAGCGCTCAAACTACATTCGAGATGCCAGTGAAGGCTTCAGCGACACGGTCGAATTCTTTCCCACAAGCATCTGGGACCAGAGCTTGTACAAGGCTTGGACGAAGATCATATACTTCCTCATCCCGAACGCAGGCACCATCGAAGCTCTTTTGTCACAACTAGCGGAGATCATTGATGCCAGAGAGCTCGTCCTGTACGAGCGCACAACCTGCCTTACAGTTGCACACGTAACACGGGGCGACGGCGAGGATAACCCATTCCACGATCGTTTTGAGCGCATATCCAGCATTCTCAAGACGCACAAGCAGAGCATGGCCAAGCACACGAACATTCCAGCTGGAAGTGCCAACTTTGCTGAGATGCAGATCAAGACCGGCAGATTCATGTTCTTCATCACACGACTTACTGAGAACACCAATCTTGCTGTTGCCATCCCACCTTCCGAACAGGTCTTCAACGCTGCGCGTGTCAACATCTTTCAGGTCCGCCCCAGATTTGCAGAGCTCGACATTGCATCTAAGCCACGCCCTCCAATCCAGCAAGCTTTCGCCGGTTCAGCAGATACTGTGGATAGTAGCAAGGGCAAGGAGAAGGTCATGGGCTAGTGTCCTGAGCCTATAGTTACCGCCACCTCAGTAGCTGCAACAACGCAAGGGAAAGAGATTGTTGCAGACGATAGGGGCAGTGGCAAGAGTCAGAACAAACAAGAGGCAGCAGAGCATTATCCGGAACTGAGGGGTGGTTTCGAGAGTGAACCACAGACCATATGGCACGACCCACAACGAAGAGCAGAGTATAGCGCGGTCAGACACGCGTTGAGTGAGAGGATGAGAGGCTTCTTAGATCAGCATTCCGAAGCTGCCGCTGCTGGAAAACCGCTTCCCATTCCTCCAGAGCCACGTCAAGGACACCTCACAGTCAATGCCCTGAACCAGCACTTGAACCTTGCCTCACATGCAAAGCTTGGGCCCAAGACTATTGTAGAGCGCTGGCTAGATGCAGTCACGGTCGCCGACTCTGAGCCGGCACTTGAGAAAGAACCGTCCAATACCACAAATATCACGCGACACTCTACCCTGCCAGGCACTTCCAGCTCTTCGTACGTGAAGTTACAGCTTACATCCGCTGCGAATGATACTCTGGACCTAGCGCTAGCAGTTTCCGAGGATCATTCGATTACCATTGGGGTTGATGAGAGTTACAAATCAGTGTCGGAACCCGAAGACAATGGGACTAATGCACAAGCTCAACATCTCAATCACAGCAGAAATCGTGGATCATCTGCTACTGGCCACACTTTAGTCAGTGGCGTGCCTAGCGTGAGTCACAAATCTTTTCAATATGGTTCACAACTAACAAGGAAAGACACAGATAAAGCCAAGCAAGGAGGCACCCAGTATTTCGAGCCGATCGTCTTGCATTCTGTTTCTGCCGACAGCACCTGAGAATCCACAGTCAGGTTCGAACGCGCCGTCAGCAGACACTTTGTTCAGGGATGAATCCGGCAAGCCTCCAGAGTCTGTTCTTGGGGTGCTATGTGGATTTACTGAGGAAGAGTGGCAAGATCGGCAACGTCAGATGATGCAGACACGCATAGAGAGACAAGCGCAGGACGAGTCACTCGGCACGCAATAGCCCGCACAACTTCATTGAGCAGTCGTCACCTTAGGAAGGACAGGCCAAATATACAAGTTCGATGTTGTCAGATAGTTCCGCCAACTCTGTCTCTGATTTCTACGAAGATCTCGCACTCTTCGGTCACATCAGGCTATGCGATTGCGAGCAATGTGTCAAACTTCGGCAACACTCAAGTGTTGACAACAGGGCACGGGTCTAAATTCGCCACCTGGGATATGCATAACGGTTGGCCAGATTTTCTCGCGCTGTTCCGTCGATGGGACATGGGTTCCCTGACTTGATGTCAAGAGGTATCTACGCGCTGTGGCGTTAGGGAAGGCAGATTATATACGCTATTGGTGTCCATACTGCTGCCTACTATCTATTGATGCTTGCTAGGAGGTTCGACATTTGACCTTGCGCCCCTCTTGCCGGTATTCTGCGTGCATGTTGGCCCACCGTCTGAGTGAACGTCCATTATAATGCATTCACAATTCATTGCTATTGATTCATCCATTACGTGGTTGAGGCGCAAGCGCTCCACGGGTTCATCGTGTCAGTCACGGGTGCCTGCTGCTAGTGGCAAACCTGCCTGTAACTTTGGCATGTATTGCGTCGCTACACACAACCTACTGCATTGTATGCCAATCCTCAACAATGCTTCCTGAAAAATGGCTCAGAGTAGCCGGCTTGGCCTGTGATAGCTTCTGTATACCTATTCGCCCAACATCATGTCGTCATGCTTCATGTACACACTCAAGTTCCTTGGGGTAGAGAGTCAACTTTGAGCGCTGACGGCCAAGACGCTGCAACGTGAGTTATGTCCATGCTGTTACCGTAAGCGGCAGATAGTGTTTTATGACTTCCTCTCTCGAACTATTCATTCGCAGCCTGGTTTTCAGAGCATAGCGTAGGCAGTATAGACTTCTACTTCTACTGCATCGCTACACGGAACTTTCCTTCTCGCTCCTTTCTCTCACTGTTTGGCTTCTAGCTGCGAATGCCAGCATGATAATTCACTACCCCAGGATACCGTTGCACCTCCTTCTGACCATCTACGTTCTGGAATCCGAATCGGTATTCAGTTCTTCCGTCGAATCCCCACATTTAAGACAAATACAACTATCCCTGACGTCAGAAAAAATCCGTCAAAACTGTGACTTCCCAACTCGCAGCTTCCCGAGATCAGCCCTCTTGATCAATCACGATAGATAGACGTGCCTTTCCTTCAAGAAAAATTAACATCTGTCACTGCCACACCCATCACAAAACATTTATATCGGTGTTACACACCCCCACATGTCGCTTGTCGTACAGGACTGTCTGGCCGTTCAGAGGCTCCACTGCCCCATGACACCATGCGTGCAGCTGCCGCACGCGTAGTCCCGCGCTTCCGCTCCGCTGCTGTGTGACTCGACCGCTTCACCACGCCGAGTTGTATGTAGTAGTACAGCATGGCAAGGGCTGTCTCTTGCCGCTATGTGTTCAATGTGTCAAAAGACACTTCCACGAATCAGAAAGCATCCCTTTTGGAGGTCTAAAATGTACCACGCTGGGAGCATTCGCTGCACCTCATCATAAGCACTTCTGTACCACATGTTAACTTTGTTTACTTTGGCGTTCTATGGCATATCGTTCATGACACCATGTTGTGACTATCATCCCAGACCTACTCCAAAAACGGCTGCTCACTAAGCACCCTACCAACTTGCACTGCCCCTACCAACCGAGCAAGTCCTTGCCGAACCGTATGAACCTAACCGTATCGTCGGTCAGCATAGCTGCATGCAAGCCATCAGCCTACACCAGGCTATCAACTCCCGAACACTAATTCAAGTGCCAAGTGCTACTGTAAGGTCATGCATCACCCGCGCATGTGTTGCCACTAAAGAAATATGTTGAGGTCAGCAGCAGTTGCAAGTAGTGCGTCCTGTCGGAGAGATCTCCTCGACGTTAGGGCTACGGCAAGTATTGGCCGGCAATTGTATGTCCGTGTTCTCATCTTCTACCACAATGTGGTAGCATCGCCAAGCATGCGTAGTTTGACCATGTCTGCTTTGGTGCATGTGTGCAGTTCGTGATTGTACACATTATATCATTAAGCCTCGATGTGAGGCATGTCGTATCTACTCCTTCATGCATATCCCGCTAATGGTTGATGGAGTGCTTCGCTCCACGTTGTATATAGTACAGTTGTTGATGCATGCTTTTTTTTGACATGGACAAATTGTTGTTTTCGGTTGTGGAGGTGTTAGGATGCGCATTAGCGTCCAGTAAGCTGACCCACAACGTTGAAAAGCTCCTGCTCGTTGGCCTTGTACATAGCGTCGTCCTTGCCGAATGCCACATCGAGACTCTCGCCGATCTTCCAGAAGCGCCCTGCACGCCCATGGTGTGCATCCTGTTTGTGTTCCATAGCGATGTCGGTGAGCTGCCTCAAGCGGTTGGAGACAGCCTTTTGTTGTGCGCGTGCCGATGCCCAAAATGTGGCTAGCTCATCAATACATGACATAGTAGTGCCCACTGTATCGATCAGATTGGACAATGTAGTGGAGGTTCCGGCAGAGGATAGAACGTCGATCGATAGCATAAGCGCGTAACCCGGGAATGGTGTCGAAAAGAAGCACTCTGATGTGCCGTTGCGGCGTTGCCGGTTGATGAGGGCTAGACTGTGCATCATCGACAAGAAGTTCGATGCATTCTTGAATGCGTGTTCGATATTGCGACTTATCTTGTCGACAGGCATCGCACTTACGCGAATCTGACGGTTGAGTCGAATGATGGTAGCGTGGTAGAGAGCATGCAGCGACATGAAGGTACCAACGTTGCCTTCAGCGATGCTGTTCTCGAGATTTTGTGGGGAGTATCGCAGACTGGCAGGTAGCATAGCGTGCCAACCCTCTAATCGCTCGTAGCTCTTGGTATAGAAAGGTTCATAATGTTGTTCATAGCCGGTGTCTGGACGGCGAGCTGCACGCCCTGTAAAGGTAAGCACATCGCCCCAAAGGGCTGATATGAGACACAGGTACGCCATGTTACCAAGAACAGGGGTCTTGGGAGCGAAGCGGTTGAGGAGTTGGTAATCGAAAAGGGGTGTATCGCAGGGCGTGCCAGATTCATAGGTAGCCTCCAGACATGGAACACGGACAAAGGCGTCTTCTATGCTGACAACGAACAGTGTTCCACCGAAGAAACCGTTGTAACGCTGTTGTTGTATTAGGTCAATGGTGGTAGTTAGCCGCGTCACGTCCAGACTTACATCCATCAGGAACCCAGACCAAAAGGTACGCCGACAGCATTCTTCGAAGGTTCGGCGATCGAATCCGTACTCCAACTCAGGCGCTCCATCGGCCATCTCCTTCACTCCCTCCTCGGTGTTTAGCTTCAATGCACTGATTGCACGCAGACCGCTACCACAGAAATCCCATGCCTCCTGTGGTTTGCCTTGCGCGAAGTGATAGAGTGCGAGTAGCAGGCGGCTCTGACAGAGCTGCAGACTGAACTTCCCAAATCGCTTCTCTGCGGCATATGTTGCGACGGCGGCGAAGCGCTTCCCGAGTGCTCTTTTATCCACATCGGGCGAGAAGAGCGAACCCATTGCTAGTACTGAGTACAAAAGCATTCGGTCATCCTGTGACTTCCCTCGGCCTGACTGCGCCCATGACATGAACGCTTTGCGAGGGAACATACCATAAGTTGCGCGCCCAGCATGAAGGAAGTACAATTCCAGGATGTGTAATGTTACTCTGGGATCCAGTTCGCTAGGGTCTTGCTCCCATTGTAGTGCCATATGGTCTTGGTACAGGCCAGCGCTTGATTCGTGATGCTCTCGGTGGTTCACAGAGCTGCTCCAGTCAGAGTCATAAGAATGAACAGACATGTCCCGAGCGCCTGTGATTGGGGGTGGTGGCAGATGGTCTCGAGGCTTCAGCGTAGCTCCATCATGCCGAGCATCGGCAGTTCGCAGGTTCTCTCGCAGGTCTGCAAGGCGATTGACTTTTTCTGAGCTTACTGACGGACTCATCGCCTCTGACGCAAAGCTTCTGAGTGTTGCGGCAGCTGGAGCTGAAGGTGATACTTCGGTCGACCCATTGCGTGTACTTGGTTGATTTGGCTGGTTCAAACCCCTGCTGACAGTTAGCATCGTTCATTCATTCAAGGTTGCGCAGAATAACAGTGTCAAACAACTTACCCTCTGCATACCCTTTGAGACTTTGCGCATTGATGGCACTTAGGATAACCTGGCTCACACTTGATCTTCTTCTCTCGACAGGTCAAGCATGCCTGCGCTAGTCGTTTGCGTGGCTTGCCTGCTTTCGTGATCCCCCATGATGGATTGACTGGTTCGCCATCTATGATGGCTCTGCAGTACGTCCCATCTTCGTAGATGTAGCAGAGACCTTCGCCTGGCATTTCGCGTTGCGCGATGCACCTCGATGCACGAATAGGGGCGCGTGAGAGTGCATCAATACGTCTCCTGACTGGCCTGGACGGGTCTTCCGCCTCGTCGTACATTGGACGACTTGGTAGTGTGGTCATCGACTCGGAGGCTGATGACGATTGACGGAATGCATTGCCAGCTGCATTGTCGTGCAAAGACTGAGAGCTTCCATGGCGTTGGTGATCCAGTGAGCCAGTACTGAGTGCGGAACCTGGCGTTGAAGGAGTCGTGGATTGCTGTTCGGTATGAACAAGGGGTAGTGGCGGCCGATGTGCATATGACATCTGAGGCACTGTTGTGTTACGCTCGTATTGACCATGTCCGTAGCTATCGAAATCATGTCGCCGCTTCAGAGTGGGGCTGGACGATCCATATTGCGGAGAAGCATTATGACTGTGTTGAGGTGCAGCCTGTCGTAACAAATGATCAGAAGGGTTGTCGAGTAGCTCAGGCTCCAGGAGCGTGCGGAGACTTGGAAGTCGCTGTGTGTTGCTCTGACTTTCATTGACCTCTCTTGAACGGTGATACTCGCCCTCTGAGCGTGAGAGAGGCCCGGGAGGTGTTGGGTACGGCTGGTAGGATGCTGGAGGCCCTCCATGAGAGGGAATGCTTGGTGGACGATTCATGTTGAGAAGCATAGCAGACGGTGGTGTTCCGTTCTGGTGTTGAGTATCTAGGGTGAGACAGTCTCCTCGATAGTTTGACCGAGGATCCACATGAGATTGTTGGGATTGGGAAGAAGCAATGAGGTTGGCAACCAGGTTGCAGGTGCCGTGTTTGTCTCAAGATGTAGCGACTACATCAATTTGTGTCCACAATGCTGAACACGTATATGTACCTGGAGACAATCAGGTAGGGGACGGGAAAATGACTGCGTGCGTCTGGAGTGCTGCAGGAATCTGAGGCGTTGTTGCAGACGACTAGGATCTGGAGAAGATGTCAAAGAAGCCGTGAGTCCGTGCAGGGCTGGCGTTTCGATTGACCACCGTCCGGCTCCTGCTGAACTGCAGCCGAAGCGGCAGGGTAGAGTGGACCGTCTGTAGGGGTTGTACAGGAGCAACACGGGATTCACTTACGGATACAGGGTTAGGATTGCGGCGCAGACGGGACTTCTAGGCGTTAAGGAAGACTGGGCATGCACGAGCGCGGGTTCGAAGTGGCTCGACGTGCGGCGAGAGACGGTAGCAATGAATACAATTAGCACAAAGTAGCAAAGATGAGGGTGAAGGAGCGACGGCAAGCCGTGCAGCGGCAGATTCAACAGCAGGCAGGGGCAGACCCTGGTCTGAAGAATTGGTCCAGGAACGTAGCTGCCGCGGCGGCGATGAGAGCAGGCCAGCTATGCTCTTAGATTCCCTGTAGCGCAGGCGATGATGGGCAGGTCATGGAGTTTTTGCTGTTTGAGAACCGAGAATGCAGCATATCCCGGGAGGCTTGTGGGGAGTCCGCACCGTGGCTGCGATGTCAATACTGCAGTAGCGCAGCGGAGAGGAATTCTCCTGCAAGCTCGCCGCGTAGCGTGTTTGGTGTGATGCAAGACACGGCAGTAGCTGTCCAGATCAATACAGCCGGGGGTATGGCTAGGTATGGCGTAGATGATGGTGAGTGCTTTTCTCAGCCCCCAGATCTGGCGGCAGGCCGTCCCCGCCTAGCGCTCCGAACCATCTCGCTGATGATTGTCGATCTCTGCACCGGCGATGTGATGCAGGCGAACATGTCCATGCCGGGCCGCAGCCAATAGGCTCTTCACATATTGAGTTTCATCAAAGCATCCGAGATGCGCTACTGGAGCGCGCCGTGGCCTGTCCTTGCGGCCATTCGGACTGGCTGGGCAAGCGTAGACGATGCTGGCGCCGGTCCGCTGCGAGACGCATATTTAGCAGCTCAGGCAGGCATCCTTGGCGACAAGAGAGCATTCACCAACATTCGTCTTTCGGTTTGGCGGGCCTACAGTGCCAGGCCTGGCCCAACAAACCATATCCTCGTGCGGCAGCAGTGCACTGCGGTTGACGTCGTTTGACGTTGTGAAGCAGCGACACATGTGCTTCCCCGCTTAGCTTGAGCGGCACACGACCCGATTCGGAGCGCGTTAGGGGAGGCAGGAAGTCGATTTGAGCCAGCAGAAGATCGAGACGGAACACCCTCCTCTCAACGGCTTTGACCTTGGCCTTGCGTGCATGTCGCCGTCTGCTTGGCCTGCGCCAAACCGATCCCAGGCCTTGCCCTCGGTTCAACACACGAGGCGCATGTTGAGCGAAAGGGGTGGAGAACAACCAGCATTTGCACCCATCCAAGCATAGCGTACCGCTTGCCGGCTCCGACGCTCAATGAGCCTCCGTGATTTGACAAAGAGGCCCTTGGAGGCGTTTAAGTCACTGGGGCTCGGCAGCACGCTTCCAATGGAGCCATGACGATCAAGTGATGTCGCCAGTCTGTCACAACGTAACAAAGACACGAACCTGACACCACGGCGTCAAGACTTAAAATTGTAGGATCGCCGTCAAGCGATGTGGTCCCTCCACAAAGCCATACGGGCACATCTTCCTGATTAGGCAGGAACAAAGGTGAAGTTTGTGGAGTATCACGTGTCAGTATTGCTGCCAAGGCCCTAGAAGCCAGCGCACGGCTTCTTTCGAGCCTCAACTTTCCCGCTGTCTCACGTCTACGACATCCCGTCCAGCAGCAGCGGCAACGTGCATACAGCAGCCTCTTTCTTCCTAGCGCATCAGTCCTAACCTCCACATTATACAGATACAACCTAGGCTACCACCATGACCACCGACGAAGTCAAGCCGCCGCCAACCGCGCAGGTGCATCCCAGTGAGAGCACCAGCCACGAAGATGGCCACAAGCGAAGTGCATCGCCTGCAGCTTCTCCAGCAAAAGAGGAAGGCGTTCCCAGCGAACGGAGTGAAGGTGCCGTCTCAGAAGACAATCCACCGCTGCCAGACGAGGAGGCGCCTCCACTACCTGACGAGCCTGTGCCAGACGCAGAAGACGACGGCTGGGAACCTCGCTGGGACAACACTGCGCAGGCCTGGTACTTCTACAACAACAAGACTGGAATATCACAATGGGAGAATCCACGTGTGCCTGAGGCCACTACAACCAGCTATGCATCGTACGACAGGTTTGCTAACAAATACCGTCTTATATCTCCTTCTCCAGCCTAATATGTGATTTCAACAGAACCTACGGCGCTGCTGCCCTGCCCTCAAATACTGGCGCACCCGGCACCAGCTCACCACCCAAGCGCAAATGGGGAGGATACAATCCAGCAATCCATGGAAGTTATGACCCTAATGCCGACTATGCAAGGGAGGCGACAAAGGAAGAGGAGGAGGCAGAGGAAGCTGCTCAAGCTGCGGCAGCGATGGCTGCTGGCCTGCCGAATCCGAATGCAAACGACTACACGGCACAGGCGAACTTCAACCGCTTCACTGGCAAATTCCAGACTGCTGGGCAAGGACCTGACATGCACAATGACGAGAATAAGAGCAGACGCCAAATGACTGCCTTCTTCGACGTAGACGCTGCAGCAAACAGCCATGACGGACGTAGTCTTAAGGCAGAGCGTCGCGGCAAGACTCTGAACAAGAAGGAGCTCAAGGCCTTCAAGGACAAGCGCCGCGATAAGAAGGAAGAAAAGCGCCGTGCTTGGCTGCGTGATTGAGTCGATGGGCGGTAAGGATGAATAGAACAAGTGAAGTCGCTACGTCCACTAATGCAGCGTAGTATTCGAAGAGATTGCGTGTTGGCGCTCAAGGTAGGATAGTATGTGCAGGACCGAAACGCTAATCGCTGTCATTTATCTTGCATTTCTTTTGGCAGCCTACTGTCATCTACCAAAGGCTATTGGTTGGACTTCTATACCCAGGTTGACTCGCACGACTCACGTCTCCTCCTCTAGTGGGCTAGCGTTGTGTGCACAACGTATTTTGTACCAGTAATGCAGATGTACCGTGTTTACCATGAGCAACACTGCACACCGTGACGTATTCAATATTCTCGGTCATCTTTTGCCCGCGTTTGAAGCAGGCTCTTGCTTTAGCCACATACCCTGTGCTCCAAGCCCTAGGCAAAACAATCACGTTCTTTCCTTGTTCCTTCTTCACTTTTCCTGGGTATCCTTATCCTTAGCACTCATCTCCGCCATTTTCTCCGTAACATCCTCCATCGGCCCACTCGTATCTCCCGCCTTAAACACCATCTCCTCTGCTCCCGCACTTCCCTCCCCACTACTCGCACCACCACCAACACTCTTCTCCAGCGCCTCTACATGCCCAAGCAACCAGTCTACAACCTCCTTCTTTTCGTTGACTTCCGCCTCAAATACAGCATCATGGCCTGCCTTGTTGAAGATTGTGATATCACCGCCAGCTTCGATTAGCAGCTTCACTGCTTCCAGATGCCCGTTCAGACTGGCCCAGTGGAGGGGTGTATTGCCGGAGGCGTTTGTGAGATTCAGGAGAGGCGCGGGTTTCGTGGTGCTTATCAAAATCAAAAGCTTGATTACATCTGGTCTTTTGTTAGCTATCTTACCGTATATTGTTGACCTGGTTGGGGCGTACCGTTGTGCCCGTTGGCAGCGGCATAATGCAGCGCCGTATTCTGCGAGTACGAGTCCACCGCTTCTGCTAATATCTGGTGCTTCGGTTTCGAAATCTGTGTCGAGAGCGTTGTGAGGAGTTGTTCGAGTTCGGAGGCTTCGTTGGCGCGCGCGAGGTAGAGAATCTCGTCTACGGAGTCTTCGTCGAGGTTCGACATGGTGAGCTATAAGACTTGGTGTCGTGGGCACGTGTGATACTGCGAGGCGTGGCAGGCGCGTGCTAAGATCGTGATGTGACGTGAGGCTCTGCTGCAAACAATTTTTTGGCAGCCACTGTCGAGGCGGGGCAAGTTAACGCGGGGTAGTAAGCTAGAGCAGATATGGTTAGGGTAGTGGATCGTTACTTCGGGTGCATTGGAAGCCCTGGACGAGGCTTCAAGCCACATCAACTTCATGATATAGTTCGTTCAGGCATGCAACTATCTGTACAGTGCATAAGAAGCGGAATCTTTAATCTCGGTTCTCGAAAGTCTCGTTCATACGAGTCGTGGCATCGAGTTCGTACAGAGCGTACAGTACGATTGACAGGCTCCTGCTGTCACGAGTCACAAGATCTGGCTGACAGAGCTCTATCACAAGTCGTAGATCTAGATTAGGAACGGTATAAGATAGTTTTGAAAAAGCTCTCGGATGTTCGGTTGCCATCTTCTCCCGCACCGACCGTGTCTCCATTAACCTTGGAGAGGACACATTGCTTCCTGCACAACAAAGGGTAACAACGGCAGCCGTCCGTCCCAAGAAACAGGTCGCTCCAACCCGCCAATACTTGAGTGCATATCCCTCAATCCTTTAACAAACTTTCATAGACCAGATCCTGGTAGCGACAAACATGGGACGGACGTTATCGCTGGCAGCCTTGCATACCGTATTCGCCCACCCCGGTCTCGGACGGCTCAAACTCAGGGCCCAATATCGACATGGATCACCAAACACCCATATGACTTCGGCATATGAGCTCGTCTCGGTTGAGAGCCGTTCACTACCGTTTCAAGGGTCGTTGATGCAGACCAAGCCGGCTATACTAAATATACAACGGTACGCTTGCTGCAGGTACGCGTAAAACTGCCCTTGCTTATACCTCGCTTCAGGCCGCAAAAGTCGTCGGATCCTGAAGAACTCGAAATTGCCGCTGCCGCTGCCGCTGCCGCTGTCGTTATCAGTGCCCTTACAATGCTATACCCAAGGGCATGTTTGGATTCTAAGGATACGTTGCGCGAGTTCCTGCCCTTTTAATGTCACCATGGATTGTTCGTGAAACCGCCTCTCGCAGCGACATTCTTCCAGATCTGGCGTGCCGCTTCACATGCAAGGCGAACGTTTACAGAAGGATTGATCGGAGTCGGACCGAGCACTCAAATCTAGAGCGTTAGTACAAGCGACTTCACATGCTTGCACTCAACGGCAGGATCGTCTGGATATACAAGCCAATCTACATGTACATGATACATGCTCAACAGATACTACTCACGCCATAAGCCAACCAACAAGGAGCACCGCTGTTCCAACGATGTCACTACCAGCTATGATGTCGCAAACAGAGCCATGTTCGCCTCTCGTCCGTACTTTGTAACGGCAGCGACAGCCACCAACACGGGGCGGTCCACCACGATCGGCCTGGCGCTTCGAGTGCCGAAAGTCTCTTCTGACTCTTTGCCAGCGAATGGATGACTTGCCCCTTGGCACATGTCACTGGAACTTCTCGTGGGTTTAATCGAGCACGACCCGCTGTTGTGCCGTAATGAAGCATGAATATTTATCATGGGGATGTGAGTGTTCTCAAGATCGTATGTAACGGAAATGGAAGGCGAAAGCGCCCAGGATGAATGGATATTGTGTGCGACTGTGTTCCATGCAAAGATCGAGCTCTACAGTGATACCGACAGAATGTGCCTCATGCTTTTAAGCTGGTATTGATGGTCAACGACGAGCAATCTCGAAGGACACGACACATTGGCGTTATAACTACTGCTCATGGGTGCTTTGCGCTCTTATATGCCACAACAAAATCTTGTAACTCATACACGTTCTCAATAACATCACTGACAAGCGTTGTTAATTATTGAACCCAATTTTTCACGAGTAGACAGTCTACAAACATTCAGGAACGAGACCGTGAAGACGAGCAAATGATATCGCAGCAGCCAGCACGCGTCTTACAAAGGCCTAACTTGTGTTACATTGAGATCATCCTACGAGAAGGATTAGCTCGCTCGCATGAGTGGGTTCCTTGAAAATCACTGCTCGTGAAGGTGAAACGAAACTGACTGGTGTACATTGTAGGGAATTTACAAGAGCATATATGCAGGAAGGAACGTTTAGCAAACAATAAACAGTGCCTGATCAATGCTGATGTAGGAGGGGCATGGGAAGGCAAGTGACGGAGAGAGTCACAATCACTAAGGGTATCTTTAATATGCGACGCCTACTTTGGATAAGAAGGAAATGCTTAGAGTCAAAGGAAGCACCTGTACCAGCACATAGAAGTTCCCAACACTCGCTCGTATGAGTACGTATACTCTAAACCCTCTATGCTTGATATGTTTCCGTACCTACACATATACCTAAACCCTTTTCAACTGCAAGTTTCCATACTCTTCTCAGTCAGAAATCAGAGGAATCTGATGCTCAGGCAAACTGTTCGTATCCGCCAGCGTCCATTCATCTCCCAACCTATTGCACAAGCCTGCCACAAGCAAGACAACCATCTTCATAGCAAACGTCCTTGTCTCCTTCGTATCAGCAGTACAGTGTGTTACGAAAGGCACGATCCCCAGATCCTGCTCGCTCAGATTCTGAATGCGCGAATTGGCATCATCATTCGTGTTTGTGGCGCTGTCATCAAATCGCTCAGCTCTCTTGTCCGGGCAGATGTTCTGCCAGCGTCCAGGACGGAATATGAGAGGATTGTGGCCACCAAGAAGCTTGATTCAGTGACACGCTTCGATGTCAGCGTGAACCAACTCATTGCCGAATTCTCGATGCACGCGGCGATTGGGTGGATAGAGTCAAAGTGCTTTTTTTGCAATATCGCTCGGCCGAACGCTAGTCTCCGAGGGCTTGTGGAACGTTTCGGGCATACAGTGTGGATCATTCGGATCTTCGAGATACTTTGTCAGGACAAGGCGCTACATTGCGCCGTCTCCTGTGTCCCGGGGTTGAACTTCAATGAAACATTGCATGACAACGCGTCACATGGTCTCGTAGGCCGGGAGCAGGAAATCCAGTGGCTTGTTCGCCGGAGTGATAGGCTCTGTCTCGTAGCCTTCAGCCTCTTCTGGGAAGCTTCCCGACATAGGGGTGCAGTGATCACGCGACGCAAAGACCTGTGGAGTTCATGCTTGTCTTCCCATCGCGGTCGTTCGCCATCTAACTTCCTGGAGTCGATCCAGAGGTCGTTGATCCGGTGACCGATGAATCTGACATCTTCAAGCGTGTCTTTAACTTTGAAAGCGGCATTTGAGTCGTCGAAGAGGTAGGAAAGACTTCCTCTTCATTCAGCTCATCGATGTGCTGCTGGAAGGTTTCGAGTTGCTCTTTTGACGCTTCGCCTGCCGCAGCAACATTCATGACATGCTTCTGTTACGGTTTCGACTTGGCTCGCTCAGCAAGTCTGTGTGTTACAGGATCCGAAGCTGGTGCAGCCCGGTTTTTGGTGTTCGCAGTGGGAGTTGGCGTAACCGACGGTAAAGCATTCTCGCTGGAGCTCGCAACAGATGGTGTGCCGCGGTCTTGTTCGCTTTTGTCTTCACTCTCTTCGTCACATTCAACAACGTCCTCACCGTCGCTTTTCTGCTCACTTCCATTCTCGCTTCCATCATCACTTCCATCCTGGCTATCTGACTCATCGCCCGAGAAGTCTGTGTCGCTGAGATCCTGTAGCTGCCCTGCTACAGCGCTTACCGCTCGCTGCCACCACAACTGCAACGACTAGCCCAATCGCCTTGTTGTTGCGTTCCCTTAGTGTTGCTTTTCCAGATCTTTAAAGTTTAGGCGGCTCGCTGAGCATTGCTTAGAGCACCTCCCGTACTGTTTGTGTTCGAGTCGGGCATTTTGCACCTTGGGGGAAACAATGATGGTCGCTGTTACATGCACTTGACGTGATGATTTGTGGCAGAAGGACGGAGGACGTACGTCGTCACCTCGACGCGTCGCGTACAAATGAGTTGGTCATCAAAACATGTAGCATTGAAATCTCTGTCTCTTTAAATCAAATAGTCTCACACAATGCGTGGCGTTTTCAGATCCGATCGCGAGCCGCAACATTGTGTGAAGAGGGTGTTGGGGTGGCAAGGTTCGTCAGTGCTTGCGTCGCCATTGAGGAAGTAGCATGTATTCGCAGACAAAGTTAGGTGGAGTAACGTGAAAGAAAGAGGATGGAAAACCGGATACACATTGCAAAGACGAGTATCTGCTGTGCAGCTACTGGGACAGAGAAGGAAATACTTCACAGAGAGAACTTTTGTGATGAACAACGATGAGGGTTGGAGGAAGAGGAGAGGGCCGCATGGGTGGCAAAGCAGCGCGAGCGACAGATGGCCTGCCACATGCTGCAGGAGGTTGATATGGGATGCTACCGCCATCTTGCATAACCAGAATGAAGGATTGAAGGAGAAGCGCGCGGCTGCTAGTATTGGTGAACTTTCCATACCCCGGCATGTGAAGGAGCGCATAATTGGTAAGATCACAACTGTGCCTAATACGAGCTGATCTGTACCTGCAGATGTGTAGGAAGTATATTGGCCTGTATCGCAATTCCGAGAATGTACACACCTCTTCCGAACCCAATCACAAAGTCGTATCATGGACACGAAGATCTGAAGCTGAACGAGCGACATTCAACTTGATCAAATAGATGAGCCCACTCAATCTTTGTTACCGCGTGTGCGGTCTAGATTGGAGGCTGTGACCCAACATGATGTATTGCTATCTGTGGAAGGGTTGAGATGATTGAATTGATTGATATTGAGAGCTATTGGCTGGAATCGATCGAGACTATATAGTAGAAGGGGATAGCAGTCAAGGATTGGGGGAGCAAACCGAACTAACCGAATGAGCTGGACAATCAGTGCAGCGGACCGCTGGCAAACACTGCAACGGCCCGTTGGCAAACACTGCGATGGACCACTGGCGAACACTATCTGTGTTGTTGTTTTGCATGCTGTTCTTGTCCAGGAGCTATCAGCTCAGAGGTAAGTGCACTTGCCTTTGGTGGCCTGCGTAAGTGTAGAAAAACATAGCGGAGACCAAACAAGTTTCTTTGGACTGCGCTGTTTCGATGGGTGAAAAATCAGAAGCCAACTCGTCCAGCAGCATGAAGAAGATGAGATCTCTCGCAAATAATTCTGTTTAACACCGTTGATCGTAAAGTGAAACTTGAAACCCGCTTTGAACTTGGTTTCGACGAAAGGTATAGCTTACAAAGTCTGGAATAGATGGCGGGCATCACCAATTCACGCATACAGGAAAGACAGGATTGCGCTTGGCGAGCTGTTCATCTTCACGAACGGATCCAGCATGGAGTTAGCTTTGTCATGTCCCGCGTTGTAGAACTCCCGTACCATCTCGATCTGAGGTTTGTAGTAAGGTAGATTTCGAACGTGCTGACCCTTAGTATCCGTTGTAGAGTTTGTTGCCTGTTCATGTACACTCTTCAGTGCTTTTTCTCGTCTCCATCAAGCAGATCCTCAATAGCCACCTTCGCCTTGTCGACTTCTTGAAGGTGCAGATGGGCCTTGCTTTCCCGATTGATGATCTTCTGGCGAGTAGTCTCATCAGTTGCCAGACTCAGCGCTTTCCCCGTGTAGCATACAGCAAGTGAATATTCACCCATCTCGAAATAAATAGCTGGGGTATTCCACGGGGCTCGATAGTCCGCCGGATCATGTTCTGCGGCTTGCTGATGATATGTGAGAGCTACGGTACGTTAGTCAAAGAAATCACGCCTGCTGAGTCCAAGTCGAGCGACAGACCTTTCGAGAACGCGCGTTTCGTGAAGACATCGTTGTCCAGTTTTCGAATTTCATCTGAAGACTTGGTCCATGTGTTGGAGATCGGCATGGCAAGAAGCTTGATGCTTTACGAGCCAGAGCCCAGACAACGTGACAGCCCGCACAAGAATGCAGTAGATGAACGTGAGTGTTGACGATTTGCAGTTGCCAGTTCGACGGCGCTGGCGTAGCGCGACCGAGTTTCGGTGATTTGAAGCACAGAAGGGACGCGTTGCTTGTGCGAACTCACGTGATCTATACATTCACTCTGTTGGGTCCCTTCTCGGAAGAGCACTTGGGGGACGTCGTTTTAAGGGCGTGTCTTCACAGAAAGACCAAAATCACGTTCGCCACTTGTTCGACCTGTGAGTGTTGCTAGCAGACATTTCCGATGAACTGCGACTTCTACGGTGTTATCACTGGTCTCCATTTGCTACAGTTCGTTTTGTTGATGATCTTGACATTCGATACTAACTCAATCTGGCAGCATTCATCCCTAGCCCCAAGCCTGTGGCTTCAGTCGATGCAGCCTCGTGAGCGATTTGGACATCAAGAGGCGCAGGGAGATTCTCACGATGTGTATAAGACCTCTTTACCATACAAGTCGAGTATCAAAGCACATTACTCGCTGCTCATCACTGCGTTTGCTTCATTGGTCAGGTGCACAGACGACACATTTCCCTATGCAGAAAATCGCTGTACATCTTGCGGTAGATCGTATAGAGTCGGACCGAAGTGTACACGAAATACTTTAGGCGATACGCGGTTTGTAACGCGTTGGTTGAGCCGTTGCTGGTGATCTTTGAGAATCGGAGGAAGATCCGTTGGGGGTTGAAGAAAATGGGTGGTTGTGAAAGGAGCACGCGATCACTTAGGTGGTACTGGATAGAGGCAGATGCAAGTGACTGACTAGCATACGGATTGCGTTAGTGGTTCGGTAGTTGATGGGTTGACAGCTCGAGCCTCGGGTAGTTGGAGTGAAGATCACGGACGGGTTGCAAGGTCTGAACTGCTGTGTTAATTCTTGGAGATATCAACATCGCCGCAGCAGCTATACATCTATCAGACAAGGTGATGATGCCCCAGAGTCATCATACAGTCACATTTGTTTGCGTATTCGAGACGACGACGTCGCATAGGGTCTAACGAGAACGTGGGCTTGAGTAATCGTATTCATTGGCTAAGTTTGGCGGAAGTCGGAGGGATGATGAAGAATGTCAAGAGCACTACAAGACATCAAGAGCGCGCGGCAAACGAAAGCACTCCGATTCTATGTGCGGAGCCTTATTGGAAACAAGCCACCGACGACATATCTTCGTAAATTTGGAGTCTTGTCTGCGCGTGCTCACAGTAGGTTCTTCGTTATAAGGGAGTGAAGTCTGCGGTCCAGCAGACCACACTTGACTGGAGGCTTACCACGAGGGACTCGAGTTTTTTTCTAATTGGCGAATCAAGCCAAGGACAAGGCCATCTCAGCATCGAAGTGTGGGTTCGCATCGGACATTGACTGTGGTCTCACGGCACGTGACCTGAGATGGTACAGCCTCAACACCACGAAAGACGTCTTGTAACATCGTCGGAATCCGGCTGTAACGGCATCTGTAACGGGTCTTAGCGAGGACTGATGTTTGGCAGATTGACAGTATCATGCCGCAAGTGCATGCAACCATCCCTTTCCAGTTCGTGGCAGCACTTCACACGAGAGTCAAGATGCCTCGAAACCCTTTAATTCGTAACGTGCAAGAACATCAGGATTTGATTGGCAAACGCCTGACTTGCAGGCGTTTTTGCTTGTGGAGTCCCCAAGGCCTGCCGAGCAGGGCGGAACGGAGCACCTTGGCCACTTGGCGGGTTGGCGGGATCAACTGTGGGCGGATCGGGGTGCGTCGGCCAACCACCATGAGGTATGCCTCAAGCGTCGTTGACATGCGTGCTGAGCAGCGAAAATCCTTTCCGCTTGGCTGATCTTGCGTTGTAGGGCCCTTGTTGGTGTTGGTGCAGATTTCGTAACTTGATGGCAAGTGCTCGCGTGCTCTTATTTATATGAACGAGCAGCCTGTTGCGGTCGATAGTTTTCTCAGCAGATACTCGACATCCTCCCCTCTGAGTCTCTCGGTCCGTCAGATTCAAGATGGCGCCCGCGATTACTGCTAAGTACGACTGGATCCTTGCGATCACAACTATTGCTTTCGTTTTCTCTGCGTTCGGTAACGGTGCCAACGATGTCGCCAACTCCTATGCCAGTAGGTTGATTTTTGTGGACTGAGGGCCATGGTGGCGTACTGACAATCTCCAGCATCTGTGGCTGCCCAGACCTTGACCATGGTACAAGTCGGTTTCTTGTCCATTGTCACTGAATTCGTCGGAGCTGTTGCTCTTGGAGCCCGTGTCACCGATACCATCAAGAACGGAATCATCAATATCGAACGCTTCCAGGCTCCTGCTGAACCTGGCACACTCATGCTCGCCATGGGATGCGCTGAAGTTGGCAGCGCTGCTTGGCTGATGTTCGCTACGCGTGCTGGTATGCCCGTTTCTACCACTCAGACCATCGTCGGTGCTCTGGTTGGTGTCGGTTTCGCAACCAACGCTGGAGTGACCTGGGGTTGGGAGTCCGGTTCCGTCTCTCAAGTCGCTGCTAGTTGGGCCATCGCACCTCTCATCGCTTGTGGGTTCAGTGCGATCATCTTCGGCACCGTCAAGTACGCCGTCCTTGAGCGGGAAGACTCCTTCAAGTGGGGTATGAGGCTCATCCCATGGTACTTCGCTGCCACGGGAGCTATCCTGGCTTTGTTTATCGTTGTCGAAACCCCCACGGCGCCCTCTCTCGAGGAGTTTGGTGCTGGCAAGGCTGCTGGTATTATTCTTGGAGTCTTCGCTGGTGTCCTAATCTTCAGTTACATCTTCTTCATGCCCTACCTCAAGCGCAAGTTAATCCAGAAAGACGCTCGTATGCGCATCTGGCACATTCCTCTCGGACCTCTGCTTCTCCGCGAGAACCCTCCCCTCTACTTCGCCGGCAAGGCTGACGGCGAGTACGTAAAGAACTACTACGCCGATGCTTATGGTGAGGTTCGTGCTCAAGGCCAGGAATTGCGACAGCGCAACACCAACGGACTGAACGACGAGGAGAAGCAGCCACAGGGTGTTGATGACATCCAAAAGGGTTCGCCAGGAAGCAGCAAAGATGGCCTTCCTACCAAACCCGAGGAGGCCAAAGCTTTGGAAGAAAAGATCAAGAATGAGCCAGACGCTGTTCCTCAGCTCTCGAAGAAGCGCAAGCAGCTGGAGCCGTACGAGCGATTTATTGGTCCTGTCAAGGAGTTGTCTTGGGCCAATCCCAAGAAGTTCTGGGGTTACTTCAAGTTTTGCCTGCTCCAGGGTGTTACCCGCGATGTCATCACCCACGACAGCGACAAGCTTCGTGACATCCACGCTCGCGCCAACCGTTATGATGTGCGCGTCGAGCACATGTGGACCTACTGCCAAGTCATCTCTGCCATGATGATGTCCATCGCCCACGGTTCCAACGATGTTGCCAACGCTGTCGGTCCTTGGTCTGCTGTGTACCAGACATACAGGGAGGGTGTCATTGCCACTGAGTCGGGCACTCCCATCTGGATGCTGGTCGTCGCCGGCCTGTTGCTTGGTCTCGGTTTCTGGTTCTACGGATAGTAAGTTGCCTCATTTTACCCTCATATCATCGTATCGGTGCTAACATTAAGCCAGCCACATCATGCGTGCCCTTGGAAACAAGATCACTCAGATGAGTCCTACCCGTGGTTTCGCTACTGAATTGGGTGCTGCCATCACCGTGCTACTGGCTTCCCGCCTGGGTCTCCCAGTATCGACAACGCAGTGTTTGACCGGTGCTCTCATCGGAACAGCCTTGATGAACTACGACCTGAAGGCTGTGAACTGGGCCCAGCTGGGTTTCATCTTCATGGGCTGGGTCGTTACGCTGCCAGCTTCTGGTCTCATTGCTGGACTGCTCTGCGTTATGGCGCTGAACACGCCTCATTTCTAAGCCTTTGTTAGCATTTCGTTTGCTTTCAACATAGTTCCGGCGTTGGTTATGTAATGTTTTAGACCTTGAAGTATGGCACAGGTGCCTCAAAGATACCAGATAGACCACGCAGTAATGGATTGATAATGAGACAAAGAGAACCATTGGTCTTCGATAACAAGACCGCACATAATCACTTCCGGTGTCATTGCGTCATCACTCACATTGTGGGTAGGCTCAGCCAGATTTGAACCTGATGGTGTTGGCTTGCCAGAGCGATGATAATGGTGGACGCGTCGGTGGGAAGGAATGCCGATAACGCGCCGCGCTAGTGACGCAGGCAATTGCCCCGCGCCCAAATTTTTTGAAAGACCCCGCGATGGTTGTCTTTCAGGTCTTTGAGGCTTCGCAGAGGCATCCCTCTTCGGAATCCCCCGACAACTCTTCTGTCATACAAATTGGCGCTGCCGTCGTCCAGCATGGCGTCCAGCGAGAGCCCCTACTTGATTCTGCCGGGCTCGTCCGCCCACTCCGACTTCCGTTTGAAGCGGCTGGCGCAGGAGATTGGCGCGACTGAAGTGCGCTCTATTTGGGCGCATTTTGTCAACCCCCTGCGCGAGTTGAGCACCACTGAGCTCAACACCCTGCAGCAGCTTCTGCATTATGGCGAGTACCCAGATACCCATGATCGCCTATCACAGGTGCTTCTTGACGCCGTTCACCGTGGTGGTGAGCCGAGGGACGATAAAACAGTACTCTTCTACATCTGCCCCCGGGCAGGTACTATTTCACCATGGAGCTCATTGGCATCCATGATTGCGCGCACCTGCACGCTTGAAAATGCTGTCAAGCGTGTTGAGCGTGGTATGGTCATCGCCGCCTCTTTCGACCGTCAGCTCGAGGCTGATGAGATCCCCAACCGCGACCGCCTGTACGACCGTATGACCCAGACCATCGACCGTAGAGCACCGAACCTGGAAGCTATATTTGGTGAGAGTGAGCCTGCGCAGGCTACCACCATTAGCTTCGATGAGTACAACAGCGCCCAGGCAGCTCTCGAGCATGCCAACCGTGAACTTGGACTAGCTATGGACAAGTCAGAGATCGAGTACCTCGTTGAGGCGTACACGCAAGAGCTGAAGAGGGGACCTGTGGATGTCGAGCTGTTCATGTTTGCCCAGGTCAACTCTGAGCACTGCAGACACAAGCAGTTCAACGCTGACTTCACGGTCGATGGCATGCACAAGTCCTACTCGCTCTTTGGCATGATTCGCAACACCCACCAGAAGCACCCAGAACACGTCGTCAGTGCCTACAGCGACAATGCTGCAGTTCTGAATGGCGAAGAGGCGAGCTTTTGGGCACCTAACAACCTGACTGGCGAGTGGAATGGAATCAAGGAGACAGTACATATTCTCTGCAAGGTCGAGACACACAACCACCCCACAGCTGTCTCGCCCTTTCCTGGTGCTGCGACTGGATCTGGAGGCGAGATCAGAGACGAGGGTGCTGTTGGTCGTGGATCGAAGCCAAAAGCCGGTCTTGCCGGTTTCACGGTCTCAGACTTGCTGATCGAGGGATTCGAACGCCCATGGGAGCTGCGCGATGTTGGCAAACCCGCACACATTGCTAGCAGTCAGGACATCATGCTTGAGGCGCCTCTCGGTAGCGCACAGTTCAACAACGAGTTCGGTCGTCCCTGCACAATTGGCTACTTCAGGACCATGTTGATGAAGGTCTTCACAAATGAAAAAGAGTCGGAAATTCGAGGATACCACAAGCCCATCATGCTGGCAGGTGGAGTAGGTACAGTCAGGCCCCAGCATGCGCTGAAGAACCCCGACATTGTCCCTGCTGGTTCTCACCTGCTCGTCATCGGTGGCCCCGCTATGCTTATTGGGCTTGGTGGCGGTGCTGCATCCAGTGTGCAGTCTGGTGAAGGCAAGGTCGAGCTCGACTTTGCTAGTGTACAGCGAGGCAACCCTGAAGTCCAGAGACGAGCACAGGAAGTCATCGACACCTGTCGATCAATGGGTGATAAGAACCCTATCCTGTTCATCCACGATGTTGGCGCTGGAGGTCTATCAAACGCGCTACCTGAACTTGTCCACGACTCTGGGCTCGGAGCCATCTTTGAGTTGCGCGAGGTGGACAATACGGACAAGGGTATGAGTCCACTGCAGATTTGGTGCTGCGAGGCTCAGGAACGTTACGTATTGGCTGTTGGTCCTGACGAGCTTGAGCTCTTCAAGCGCATCTGCCACCGTGAACGCTGCGGTTACTCGGTTGTTGGTGTCGCCACTGACGAGCAGCGACTTGTCCTGAAGGACAGGGATTCTAAGGAGAATCCTACGCCCATCGACCTTCCCATGTCTACGCTGTTCGGAAAGCCACCGAAGATGTCTCGCATCGTTGAATCACGAAAGCTGAGGCTTCCTCCCTTCGACAGCAGCCTGTCTATGTACATTCCCGACGTACCTAAGGACGGCTTGGTAGCAGAGGCTGTTGACCGTGTGCTCACACTCCCATCTGTTGGCTCGAAGAATTTCTTGATCACTATTGGTGATCGCACTGTTGGTGGGTTGACAGTCCGTGACCAGATGGTTGGCAAATGGCAGGTCCCAGTCTCAGATGTATCGGTCACAGCTACATCGCTCATGTCCGGCGTCAAGACAGGTGAGGCTATGGCAATGGGTGAGAAGCCCACCCTAGCTCTCATTTCAGCCGCAGCGTCGGCCAGGATGGCGGTTGCTGAGTCTCTTATGAACATTGCTGCAGCAAGTCTATTCGATAGGCTATCCAGAGTCAGACTGTCCGCCAACTGGATGTCGGCCAGTAGCCACCCTGGTGAGGGTGCAGCATTGTACGAGGCTGTTGAGGCTATTGGCATGGATCTCTGCCCACGTCTCGGCATATCGATCCCTGTTGGCAAGGACTCGATGAGCATGAAGATGAAGTGGTCAGACAACGGCGATGCAAAGGAGGTCACAGCGCCCATGTCACTTATCATCACCGCTTTTGCCCCTGTCGACCGTATCGACCGAACCTGGACGCCTGCCCTGGAACGTTTCGAAGATGTTGGTGAGACAGTCCTGATGTACGTCGATCTTGCAGCCGGTAGGAAGGCGCTTGGTGGATCAGCATTGGCCCAGACTTTCGGACAAGTTGGAGACGAGGCGCCTGATGTCCACGATGCCGATATCATCAAGGACTATTTTGATGCAGTTGAGCAATTGCACGAATCTGGCATCGTCCTTGCCTACCACGATCGATCAGATGGCGGTTTGTTCACCACTCTGGTCGAGATGATGTTCGCTGGCCGATGTGGTCTGGAAATTATGCTTGACGGCGTAGCACGATCGAGCGAACCAAAGGACGTCCTCGAAGCCCTGTTCAACGAAGAGCTCGGTGCTGTCTTCCAGGTCAGGAAGAAGGATGAGGTTGCTTTCAACCGCTGCTTTGCCACATGTGGTCCTCCTCCGGGTATGATCAAGAAGATTGGTCGCGTTCCTGAGGCTTCCAAGCAGGGCCTGTCTATCGCTGTGGGCTCCCAGACCGTCTACCGCAACACTCGCTCAAGGCTCCAGCAAAGGTGGGCTGAGACCTCGTACCGCATGCAGCGCCTCCGTGACAACCCTGAGTGTGCGGATGCGGAGTTTGCAAGTATTGTTGACGATCAAGATCCTGGTCTGTCTTACAACCTCACCTTCAAACCGCAAGAGAACATCCTGCCACTTAAGGCCAGCATTTCATCTGCCTTCACCTCCAAGCCGCGTGTCGCTATTCTCAGAGAAGAAGGCGTCAACGGCCAGAGCGAAATGGCCTTTGCCTTCCACATGGCTGGCTTCTCGGCTATTGACGTCCACATGACCGACATTATATCCGAGCGTGTGTCGCTTGCTGGCTTCGTTGGTGTCGCGGCTTGCGGTGGTTTCTCGTACGGTGATGTCCTTGGCGCTGGTCAAGGATGGGCAAAATCTGTCTTGCTGCACCCTAACACCCGCAAGGAGTTCCAGACTTTCTTCGAGCGTCCAGACACATTCACCCTTGGTGTCTGCAACGGTTGTCAGTTCTTGTCTAAGCTGAAGGAGCTGATCCCTGGCGCGGAGGCTTGGCCTACTTTCGAGCGCAACGCTTCTGAGCAGTACGAAGCGCGTGTTTGCATGGTCGAAGTCATGGACCCCAAGAGCCCCAACAACGAGCCTTCGGTATTCCTTCACGGCATGCATGGCTCCAAATTGCCCATCGTCACAGCTCACGGAGAGGGTCGCGCGCACTTCTCCGCGTCGGCAGCAGCATCCTCGACACCTGAGACCCTCTACAAGGAGAACTTGGTGTCGCTGCGATACGTTGACAACTACGGCAAGCAGACCGAGGCTTACCCCTACAACCCCAACGGCTCACCACTGGGCATCACTGGCGTGCGCTCGACAAGCGGACGCGTACTTGCGCTCATGCCTCACCCTGAGCGTACAATTATCAAGGAGGTTGGCAGCTACATTCCCAAGGATAAGACTGAGGATTGGGGTGAGCTTGGCCCATGGAGCCGCATGTTCAGGAGCGCGAGAAGGTGGGTTGGGTAAGCTGCCCACTTGGATCAAAACGATTGTTTGCATTTGATTTATATGGCGTTGGGGTGATATCCATCTGAAAAGGGACGAAAACCTAGACGAAGGCATCAAGAATACATTCGAAAATTACGCATCGACTTGGTGTTTCGTTAAGAAAGTGCTGTCAAGCCACGAAATGTGGCCTGTGCGAGCTCGGTACTGGCTCAGCATGTGCGCGATGCACATATCAGCCGCTACGAGTGGCTCTATTTCGTTGACACACTCTGACGTCTTAACCTCCAGCAGGAGAGCACTGCCCCTCAACCAGTCGCGACTAGTACAACAGTATCTCAGGGCAGTATACATGTCACAACGGCGATCCTTGGCCTCACCGGCCGCTAATGCCTGCTCGTGGGGCATGCAGATGCAGCCCCGCATCCGGCACAGCTCGTCACAGCGTTAATCTCCCATCAGGCTTTGCATGGAATCAGTCAAGACTGAAAGTTGTATTGTCAGGACTCTTATCACGCGTTGACCTTTCCTAAGCCGAAACTCGAGCATTTTGTAGCTCCTCTGCGAGCTCGCAACTGCTCCGTGGATCACTGTCGGCACAATTTTGCAACTGGGCCCCAACTCCTCGCAATCTATCTGCTTAGCAATGGTGGCTTATTTATTGCATTATGCTGTCCCGGCTCAGATGGGACCGCAGCTGAAACCATGGACTTTTCGCGACCTTTGTCCACTCATGATTTCGAGCGAAGCAAGCTGTCCCCGACAGCATACAAGGGTCCGGTTCCAGCAAATAGGGCAGCATACCCACCCTTCCAAGCCTATCGAATGATAGCTGTCAGGCTGTCGTACATACAGTGAGTGGACAGAAGTCTGTTCGCGCTAAAAGCTTGGGCCGCAATCTTGACTTTTGAGTGAATATTCACACCTCAATATCTCAATAACCACACGGTGAAAACTGAATCTGATTGCAGCAATTGAATGCTCTGAGTCTCAATATTTAGTCTGGTAACCCTGGGCTTGCTCACAGGCTCTGAGGCGCCTCGGCATTGAGTAGATGAGCTG
>NW_022985381.1:214589-233674 GCF_010093625.1 Macroventuria anomochaeta
TCCACCAAATGAAGTCCCTTTTTGAAGCGCTTGAAGATGCACGTGCAGAGAGTTCAGACGGAAATGTTTGCTACCAGAAAGTTGCTGATCAGTGTGGGTTGTCGCAATCGACAGTGTCGCGCACCGCCAGAGGCGTGACACTCCCACGTGCAATTGCAGATGAAGAACGCCGCAAACTCAGCCCACAACAAGAGCGTGAGCTTTGTGAGTATATAGAAGTGCTTACAGCGCGTCACTTGCCACCTACAAGGCATATGGTACGAAATTTTGCCGCAGAAATGGCAGGTCAGCCAGTCTCCGATAGCTGGGTTACGCGCTTCATTGACGAACATTCCAACACCCTCCTCTACAAATGGGCCTCCGCCATGGACAAACAACGTCACTACGCCGATTCTGCACAGAAGTACGACCTCTATTTTGACCTCATGTACCGCACAATTCACGAATTCGGCATCGAACAACGTCATACATACAATATGGATGAGAAGGGCTTCGCGATTGGAGTACTCCCCAAGAGCAAGAGGATCTTCTCAAAGTTTGCGTACGAGCTTCAGAAAAACAAGCAATCGCTGCAGGATGGCAACAGAGAGTGGGTGACGTTATTGGCAAGCGTCTGCGCCGATGGCAGCGTCTTGCCGCCAGGTCTCATTTATGCCGGCAAAGCCAACACCATACAAAGCAGCTGGGTCGAAGATATTGAAGAAGGAAATCACTCAGCCTTTGTTACTGCAACTCCCTCTGGCTGGACGAATGATCAAGTAGGACTGGCGTGGCTGGAGCAAATATTTCAGCGCTTTACAAAGAAGAAGACACGCCGTGCGTGGCGATTGCTCATTGTCGATGGCCACGGCTCTCATATAACGATGGCTTTTATCAAGTACTGCGATCGCCATCGAATTCTGCTTCTGGTCTTACCCCCACACAGTACTCACACGCTTCAGCCGCTTGATGTGGTGCTATTCTCGCCGCTGGCTTCTAAGTACAGCAACGTCGTCACGCAACACCTTCACTATAGCCAAGGCCTTGCAGGCGTAAGGAAGCGTGACTTCTTTCGTCTATTTTACGAGTCTTGGACTGAGGTTTTCACTGTTGAGCTGGTGCAACGGGCGTTTGAAGTCGCAGCAATTTGGCCACAAAACAGAGACTCTGTCGTCAATAAGTTCCGCAAGCCAGTTGCAGAACAGCCGCGTACTCCTTCACCATTTGCAGGCAATCAGTGGCGAGAAGCTGACCGAGTCTTCAACGATTTGGTGAAAGACCCAGACGCTGAAGGTGCAAAGAAGCTGCGGCGCTCGCTCCACCACATGAGTGCTCAAGTCTCAGTACTTTCAGCTGAAGTCAAAGGACTCCGTAGTACAATTATCTCACTAGGATCCTCAAAGAAGCCACGTCATACTCTCCCGATGGAGCAGCAGAAGAAATCGAAGAGCGAAGCCACCCTATACTCCCCAGGCAAAGTACGCGTCGCCCGTGCCAAATGGAAGGCCAAGCGACACACAAAGCTTCAAGAAGCTGCTCAAAAAGCAAAGGATAAGCAAGAACAACTCGCTAAGAAGCTGCAGGATGAACAGGATAAAGAGCAACGGCGTGTTGAGCGAGAAGAGCGCATCGCAAGGAACAAGGCCTTGCGTGAGGAGAAAGCTGAGGCTGTAAAACGCAGGAAAGAGGAGCGCGCCGCTGCAAAATCTATACAATTATCCCAATTAGGTAAGCGCAAAGCTTCACAGAAGCCTCCTCCAAAAGCCCGTACAAAAAAAGCTTGTTCTGGGGATGCGTGGCGTGGTGTTGTTGTGGAGGAGCCTGCACCTGCACCTCGCACTCACACGACGCGTAGTGGCCGCATCGCAACTCAGAAGTATTGACTAAAGGTGCCAAAACTGTTGCATAGGTCTGTAGATACTTAGAATTAATTTTTACTATATAGTGACTACTGTACGTTGATGTGGAGTATCACTTTTGTGGTGTTGAGATGCGGATTACCTCGTGCATTGACCGATGGCGTGCAGCCCGTGCACGAAAACTGTACGCGAACAGACTTAAGTCTTAGTACTGTAAGAGGGCATTCGCACCCGCAGGAAGGAGGACTTAGATTGTGCCGCGGCAGTAGCCCACCGCTGCACATGAACACTGCTTTGATAAAAGACGCAATCTGCGCGACGCTCGGCGACCACGGCTGATTCTGAAAAAGACGCGGAATTCACGTTCGATTTGTTCTCCAACATTGCTCCGTACGTTGCATTGTAGCGCTGGCCAGCCAGACTGACCAACATCACTAGGTTACTTGCGCTCTTTGGTGATCAGTTCGCTAGGCAGTTCGCAACTGAAAGCTTTACATAGGTCGATCACCTCATCTTGGCCATGGTGTCCCTTGGCGTCCTGACAGTCATTATTGGCACCATTAGAGTTCAAGGTCCGAAGATTGCAAGGTCACTCATCGGTCGCGCCAGAGGAAACCGCGCGCTCGCGGAAATCGAGTTGATGTCATCAACGTCTGGCGAGGTTTGTGAACTTTTCAGTAGCAATTCCACCTTTCGGGTCATGGGCAAGCCAAAGATTTCGCAGATCTTTCTCTTTCCACACGAATATGACAGACTCGAGGCCACATATGAAGCGATTGACGAGACCGAACGGGATCTAATGGGCTTACTGAGTTGATTGTAGACCGGTTGTGTAGTCTTTATACGCTCCAGACTGCTGTCACGATGGAAGGAGTAAGGGCGAACAGGCTGATGGGTTCCTTTTCCATGTCAAACAGGGGATGAACTATTGACTTTATCAAAGACTATCACAGCTATAGTCTTGAGCTGATGAGGGGGCTTTTAGCACGTGCACAGAAAAGCTGACAGAGAATCTACCCTCCTCGCAACCCAGTACCAGCCTCAGCCATACCCCGAGCAGACTGGCGGTTTTTGGTCCGACCCTGGCAGTCCAGCTGGCGACTACACCGGCGACACCCTTGGCACTATCTGCCCCAACACCTGCAACCCCTTCAACCCCGCTGAGCACTTCTGCGACATCACCACCGGCTGCGCCACCACTGGTGGAAGCAAATACTACTGCGCCTTCCGTGCTGGCTTCAGAGCCAACAACTACAACGCCAAGGACTTCTCCAAGCAGTTCAAGGTTGTTGCTCAGCCTTACGTCTACCTTGCTGTCAGCACTTCTTGCAACACTCCTTGCAGGGACCAGACCTGCAGTGAGGTTTTGAAGCGCTCGCAGTGCAAGTAAGCGACCATGGAGGAGATTTGGTGTATTGAGAAAGAAGAAGAAAGTCAGTTTTCCATATGTTATATCTCATGTGTCTTAGTCAAATGTTTCTGCACGGTAGAGTTGGGGTTGTATAGAAGACCTAATTTATGCACAAGCAATGCATATTCTCCTACAACAAATGCGTCCCATGTGTTTTTGAACCGTGATTGAAATGTATTGATGAAATTGTGAAGAGTGCAAAGGCTTGACCAGCAACGGTCAAAATAAGCTTATAGCGCTAGCGCTCCGATCCCGCCGCCACTTCTCTACCTATGATTTCAAAGCACCACATTCACGTCACACTTCACACAATGCGCAACTCTTCTCACTCCGCCCTCACACATCTTCCCCACATATCCAATCGCACGCCCGACTGACGCAACCCACTATGCCTCTCGAGAATGTCCGCAACATCCTCCTTGTGCTTTCGGGCAAAGGTGGGGTCGGCAAATCGAGCATCACAACCCAACTCGCCCTCACCCTCTCGCTGCAGGGCCACTCTGTCGGCGTGCTGGACATCGACCTCACAGGCCCTTCAATACCGCGCTTCTTCGGCATCGAGGAGAAGAAAGTGCGACAAGCGCCTGGCGGATGGATACCCGTCGACGTGCACACCGCGCAAACACTCTCCCCGAAAGCAGACACCGCAAATGGAGACGCAGCAACACAAGGGCAGAAAGTTGGCGCGATATCATGTATGTCGCTCGGCTTCATCCTAGCGAACAGGAGCGATGCAGTGATTTGGCGCGGACCCAAGAAAACAGCAATGGTCAGGCAATTCCTAACCGACGTGCTCTGGCCCGAACTTGATTTCCTCCTCATCGACACCCCGCCCGGCACCAGCGACGAACACATCTCCCTCCTCGAGACCCTGCTCAAACAAGTCGCCTCGCCCACCGCGCCGCCCAACCAGCTTGCCGGCGCCGTCGTTGTTACCACACCCCAAGCCATATCAATATCCGACGTCAAGAAGGAGTTGAACTTCTGCAAGAAGACGGGGATACGGGTGCTAGGTGTGGTGGAGAACATGGCGGGTTTCGTTTGTCCGAACTGCAGCGAGTGCACGAATGTGTTTAGTAAGGGTGGAGGAGAGATTATGGCGAGGGATTTCGAGGTGCCGTTTTTGGGTTCAGTGCCGATTGATCCGGCGTTTGTTATGTTGATTGAGGAGGGTGCGAGGCCGGTGTATCCGAAGGGGACGCTTATTGAGGGGACGGATGTTAGCAGTACGGGAGTGACGAGGGGGGGGAAAGAGGGGTTGTTTGTGGATAAGTATCGGGATTGCTCGTTGGCGCCGTTGTTTGATGGGTTTGTCAAGAGGTTGTTGGGGGATATCCGGGGGCACGGCGTAAGCAATGAGATGAAGAGACGGATGGCTTCAAGCACAGGGTGAAGCTACTACACAACACCTAGAACGTGAAATAAAGGCCACGAGCAGACTCTATGCAACCCCCCATATGTACCATAGCCGAATCCAAGGCGGCTGAAGGCCCATGGCTGAAGACTGAGAATTGGGGGGGGGGGGTTCCAAGCAGGTGAGAGGGCCCTAGCGTGGCAAGCGCGTCTAGTCCGGGTCTTCCTCGAGCACTCTGTCTCCCACCTTCCGTCACAACTCGAACATCAAAACATTGCCTGGCACCCCGCAGTACATCCTCACTTCAGCTGCGAACAGGTGTTCACATCGAGTACCTGGACTCGAACTGTCGGCACCTCAGCTCAGCCGCACCGAGCCTTGTATCTGATAGCAATACCACATGCTGCGCATAAATGATCGACACTCACACCGCCCTCTCCCATACTCTACGCTGCCCATATCGTTCTGCGTTCCGTACACAACTTTCAGGCGCCTGTACCTGCCGGATTTACGACATGTCGTTACGCTGCAAAACCATTCACCATCCCATGCCGCACAGTGGATAGGGGCACAGATATACGATTAGTCACATGCCTATCAAGTGGTTCGTCTGAATCACATACACACCGGCGACAAGGTTACCTCGGCTCCACCTTCCTCATGACCCCGCGTTACATTGACAATGACCTTGCACTTACAGCTTACGACTTTGCTAAGTAAGTGAGAGAGGAGCGGTCTGCAGCCCAGAGGTAAAGGCAAAGGTACAATGATAAATATGAAGGAGTGAGCGTTGCCACCTACATGAAAGCTCGTCACTACGTCTTCTCCACGCTGTCAGAATCTTTTCTGATACACCACACCACACACCACTCGACTACCTTTGACGACTCAACGGCTCAACTACAGCGTATCGAACAATCACCTTCCGCCACACGAGCAACAATGGCGCCGTTTACAAACCCTCTGCGCCATCTCTGGGGTCGAGCGCCCACCTGTTCAGCGCCAGATTCGATTGCCCGCTTCGACGGCATGAGCGATGGCAGAGTCGGCGACCAGCAGATGCACGAACCAACCGTTCAGCAGCAACAGTCCAACGACAGTCCAGCAGTTGGGAACGGATTTGCACCACCTATGGCGGGACAGTTTTCGGCTGCCACTGACCAGAGTGCACATCAGGCAGATGATCTGCAACAGTACGGACAGCCATCCCAGCAGCTTACGGTACACCAGAATGCGGCTGGTCTGAATGGCATGTACGGCTTGGAACAAGTGATACAAGAGCTTGAAAATAGTGGACAAGGCCAGTGCAAAGATATGGAACGCCAGCAGCCTTCATACACAGCGACCGCTCAACCTCCTGAGACATCTTCACAGCATCTCCAGGCCAACGACCACCTTCAGGCATCGCACTGTCCAAATACAGCTACTGATGCAAGCACAGAAGTCCAAGTGAGACGGGAACCAGCAGCCGAGGGATACGATGACCGCGACATATTCGCGGAGTTCACTAACGAAGATGGTCAAGATGCTACAAGCCTTCAGCAAACTGTCAATGATACGGCAAGTTCCATCATTCAGGCATCCTGTGATGCTCCTTCGATCAAACAAGAGCCAGGAACTGAGTCTCGAATGCCTATTGATGCAATTGAGGGAGCTGCTGGGGTCAATCTAGCAATCACAGCCACTCACAGTACGACCGCAGCTCCCAATACTATGGATGGTCAGGCACGTGCATCTTCTTCAGTTGGTACTCCCGAAGTCACTTCCGAGACTGGCACATCTTCCTCTGGGGTGAACCTTGACGCAGCTCGTCCACAAGCGCAAGTTCCATACGGCACAGTTACTCAGGTCAGTATTCCCGTGTCACAGCTTCCGACTACAGCAGTCACCGATGTAACTCAAAGTCAACTTTCTGTCGAGCAGTATACTCAAGATCCACGGCAGTCAGATGTTGGTCCCCAAGCAGTATCATCGGGTGGCAAAAGCCTGAGATCCCCCTCAGCAGACTCTGTCATTGGATCTCAAAAGCACAGCTCAGAAGAGACGGCTCTATCTCCTTGTGGGATGGGTCTGTCAGCCAACTCGCGTCTGCTTGTGCAGCAGTGGCAGCGACGACATAAACTGTCCGGCATGGGCCCAATGACCGCAGACGCAGTGCAGGCAAATCCTATCCTACTGCATGGCCCGATGCCGACACAACAGCAGTATCATCAGAATGCCCCACAAGTAGTGGCAGGTACACCTTCTTGTCAGCCCGCGACAGACCATCTTTTCAACAGTCTTATAGCCAACCAGACTAAGCAAGTCAATGGGCCACCGCGGAACTCGAATTCTCCGTACGGCGTAAACATGCAGTATCCCACCTATTCCACTGGCGCACAACATGGTCAAGTCAATCCTCCCTGGATGCCTTCGGGCTATGGTCCCAATCCATCGATGCGACATGCACGTTTTCCAGACTATCCTCTTCCTGGCTCTGTCAGCCCGCAGCGTATCACCGAAGTGCAAGAGGAGGAAAGGTCGGAGGCTTCTGATGACGATGAGCTGTTGGTCACACGTGCGCCGCGCCATCGTTCGACCACTGCAAGTCCTGGCTCTCGTTCAGCCTTCGATGCCACCACTTCTCCAGGTATTTTGCAGCACGGTACCTCGATTGTAGGGCCAAAGCCGACTGATGCCGCACCCAAATTGAGCGTCCCGGGTGACAAACAGGACACTGTCATTGAGTTATCAGACGACGATGATGATGAAGAGACTAGCAGACCCATCTCTTGGGCACTCCCCAAATACGAAGCCACCTATCATCCTCCTGCCGCCACCACCGATCTCCCCATGGCTAAAGTCTCAATCCCAGATCTGGTTCGAGAAGAAGTAATGCTCACCGAGGACCACTCTGAGCAAGAGATGCAGCTCTTCCTGAACGTCTTCCTCCCAGCTCAACAAGCTTTGCAGAAACCGGACCCTGAACCCGCCCACGCGGTCATCAACTTCCACACCATCGCAGTTATGGTTCTGGAGGCCTACGTGCAGTACGAGATCGGGGACGAGATGGGTTGCGGATACGGTTTTCATGGCGGTAACCAGGCCCTTCGCCCCAGCCCTTCCTCCTTTGATGGTGAACCAGCACGCACACGCTCAGCTAAAGACGCTGATGTAGATGAGATCTTCTTTGCAATCATTGACCGCTGGAGGGCTGGTTTGACCTCCGGAAAGGGGACATTGAAGCTGATTCGAGGGTGCCAAGAGTTCTGCGACATTGCACTCGACATCATTCACTACGTCAAGGAGCATGGACTGTTGCAGCCGGAACTGAAGAGGGGGAAGGAGAGGAGTGACAAGGGCGTGGTGAGGGGTCCGAGGGGTGGCGCAAAGGAAGTTGAGACGAAGGGGAAGGCGACAGGGAAGAGGAAGGCGGACGCTGTGGAGAGCAAGGCGCCGGCGAAGAAGCGCACGAAGGCAGGCAAGGTCGCTACGCTGCAGCCGCGGAAGAATGCCAAGGTCGAGGACAAGAAGAAACTGAAAGCCAAAGCGAAAACGAGCACCTCGGCACTCGTTGTGATCCCTCGGAAGAAGTGATTTGGTCATTAGATTTTAAGCGGGTTGTCTTTGAGCAGGATACCGGCGTTTATCGCACCTTTTCCTTACATGGAGCCGGGATGGGCGTAGGTCATATACATACGAAATGAACATGCATGATAACCACAAATTTAGAGCACGCTGAACGTCCACTTAATCACTCATCGATGCTGTCTACAGTCCCAAACACCTCGGCAAAGTACTCTCCCAGTTTCATACAGACCTCGCTCGCTTCATCGAGTCTACACCCTTCTTCAACAATAACTTCCCACACCCGCCTTTCGACATCGTATCCGAACATCTCCACAACTCCCTCTCGATCACCCCACATACGCGTGTAATTACCACTTCTCGTCTTTGCCGTCGTCCCGTCCATCTCTAATATGCGTGTAGGATTTAGTTTATGCATATTCTGATGCACGAACCACGGTTTCGGCCGTACTTGCGCTTCCCATCCTCCTCCTTCAGCTTCCTGCCACCGGTTTTCGGGGTGAATATGGCTTTTGCTCGGCGGTCCGTACGCAAAATCGCTCCTCGGATCCATCTGCGCCAGTCCACTCAATCTATACTTCCCATGCTCAAAGTACCCCAAGCCAACTACGCCTGTCTTGACCTGGTACCACGGCGCGCCGACCGCCATCGCGGCCTGCACGAACGTCTCTTTATCGCCTGCGCCGTGCGAGCCCTGGCAGAGAAGGGAGTAATAGTACTCCGGACCGTAGTAGTTGTAGTACACCATCATCAGTAACGACTCACGCTGTTTCTCTTTATCGAGCAAGACGATGCCGCTCTCTGTTGAAGGCCGCGTGGACGGTGACTCGTAGGGGATGCCGGCGATGTGGTAGTAGTGCTCGGACACCGTGAGGCCGAAAAGATCGGGCCAGACGACGAGGCCGTGCGTCGTGTATGGATGCGTGGAGAAGAGAGACGTGGGGTCGTGCGCGGGGAAGGCGTCGCTGTCGAAGAAGAGGGTGTGCTGGAAGGAGGAGAATAGGAGGGCGAAGAGCTTGAATTGGTAGCTGGCGGGTGGGCGGATGTTCGGTGCTGTGTCGTAAATCTCAGAAAGGACCACGCACGCCGCATTGAGCGAAGGGAGTACAGAGTCGCAAACGATTGGATCGTATTTGGTCCAATTGTCTATGAAGACCTCCACGGGTAGCTGGCAGCCGGTTCGCCGCAGCATACGGAGAGATACGAGGAAGATGGGTATGTACTTTGGGTTCGCGGTTGTGACGATTCCCTGGGAGCCTTTGGAAAATACGAGGCGTGGTGCAAGACGTTGCACAGAGTTACGCATCAGGTAATGCGATGCCGATAACACGGTCTCGTGCTCATCAGTGAAGTTGACCAATCTTGCAGGAGGGATCTTGGAGATGTTCAAAGGCTCAAAGGTGGTCTCCAAGCTTGTGGGGTGACCATCTTTGACTTGGAGAGGGGGGCATTGAGGCCGTGCATCTTCAAGGGAAAGAGAGAGGTCATTCCAGAAGTCCTTCATTGCCGGGCTGAAAGTAGATTTTGTCTCAGTAAGGTTGAATGAGCTTGCTGTGGCGGCTTTTGTGCGAAATGATGGAGGAGCGTTCGTGGTGGCCCATAGAGGTAGCCTAAAGTAAGTCGCATCGCTGTGGATCCGGATCTGCACGAAGGTATAGTAGATGATCAGAACGATGGGTATGGGCAGCAGTCGCAGCACCGTAGCTGCCTTGAAGACAGGCATGACCGCTTAGTCCAGTGAAATCCAATAAGGTCCCTCACAGCTAGAAAGCGTCGTAGTCGCCGCCGTTTAATTTGGCAGTGTCTGAAAGTGAAATTTGGACTCCTGAACTTGCGAATCACATTGGCTCTTGTCGCGGTACCAAAGACTGGCCTGGCTGGATGGCAGTAGTACTCTGCGGGGCGAATGCTAGAAGTTGAAGACCATGATATCTGCGTGTAGAGCAGAAGATATCAACTACCTCCTCGCTTGGCCGTCGCCTTGGCTGGCTGCATGTGTGCGCTTGAACCGTTATTATCTTGAGACATGTGTAGTTCAGGTCCAGTCGAAGAAAGAGAGGCGTCCTAGTAAGTGCAACGACTATCATGCATCAAGGCAAAGACGTGACGATATGGCTGACTTATTACGACTATCATTGAAGTTTTGGAGCGGTGGCGACGCCGCATGTCACGATTGTACGAGTGTGGTGCTGTCGAATTGTCGTTGGAGTCGAACCGGATGCAGTGAGATCTTGGCACCACACTCATTCCTGAACATACAAAACAGGAACATATATAGGAGTCAACACCGAGACAGTATTACGGCCGCAGAGTGTGTTTTGTGTATGCTGAAAACCCCGAAGTGTTTTTCGAAGGTGGCAGAGGGTTGGTCTGCTTTGCTGATTAGCACGGGTCGTTCACCGGTAGCACCATCGACCCACCTCCCTCAGAAGCCACGCTGACACAATGGAACACCACCGTACCACACGGGGAAGTGGTTTGGTCCGTTTTAGGCTTCGATCTCGAGGCTGCAGGGGTTGATTGTCTGTCGCAAGTAACTGTTCTGCATGGGAAGACTGAGGACGCGAGGGTGAGTGGTTGTCAGGTGCAAGATCGGCGGCTGTCTAGGCAAAGCTGAATTAGCAATACTTTACAGAAGACCCCAGCAGGAAGCCACATATGCATCTTACCTTCTTGGTGGAGTTCTTGCCGTGTTCTACGGTAAGCTGGTCGGTACCAAAATAGTAGGAACAATTGTAATACAAACCTGACCCTACTCGAAGAAACAACATACCACAACGCAACGCGTAAAAGCCGTACACATTTCTAACACTCTAGTACATGTCGTACATGTTTCTAACATTCTAGTTGGTACATTCTTCTACATGTATGTATACTTTTGTGGCAATTTGTAAAGAGCAGAGTATGGACAAAGACGGATGACTAAGAACAGCGGCAAGCAAGCGGAGAGATGCAGCGGTACAGTCAACGGGGTATCATCTGATAGTGCTTGACACGCACATATTTGAGGCAGAGATGATAACCTGAGCAGTCACCAGAAGACATCGCAAGGCGAGCTTAAATCGAGAACGAGAGAATGTTGAATGACCGACCAAGGAACCGATATCCTCCCAGCGCCTCGCTACCACCCACCGCGCTATGCCAGCAAATCAAAAGAACGAGATCTCGAATGACATGCAAAGAGAATTGTGAAATTCAATTTGCAAAATAAACGAGAAGTAAGGAAACGCAAAACAAGAAGAGCTAAAGAGAAAAGACGGACTGACAGATCCAAAGCTCCAACCAGCCCCCGTTGCCGCCGCACAGCCGAGCCTGTACTTTTTATCCTGTCCGGCTTTTGTTGCAAATCCATCCCGGAACACCACCTTCCGCTAAAGGTATCAAACTCCATCGCTTGAAATCCCAGTCTATACGCACACCGACCCGTTTCCATGCCAGGTAGCCTGCAAATGCCACGAGATCTTAACCATTTCTGAACGACGAACTCCCCGAATTCAATCTTGCCAGCGCCAGCCTGTCCGAAAAAAAACGTCCCATACCAAATCGCTTGTGCAAGATCCAAGGATGCAGATGTGATACCTTATATAAGAGAGGCTTACGCTGGTGACTTATTGGCCGAGTTCGAGGCGTTACGACGGTCATCGTTCATCGACAGTGAGTTGAAGCCGGTAGAAAGGAAGGAGAAGGGGTCGCCGCCGCCGTTGGGAGCGCCCTGGTTGGGGTACGGGTCAGCCGCGCTGAAGGCAGCCTCGGCGGAACGACTATCGAAAGGAGTTGAATGCATGCCGCCATTCTGAGAGTACTGCGCGCCCATGGGAGGATAGGGGCTGGCAGCGCCCATACCGGAGGGCAAAGCATACTGGCTAGATGGTCCGCCATACTGCTGAGGAGGGAAGCCACCCTGAGCGTAGCCAGCAGGACCGTAGGGACCAGCACCAGGAGTACCACCCATGGAGGGAGGGCCCATACCGAAGCTTGATGGTGTGTCCATGGGCGAGGGGAAAGCGCTGTCAGCAACAACGGCAGCCCCCGCACGGCTCGCACCGCACCGCAGACAGGCCGTGTTCTTGGCGAAGTTGTGGTAGCCACAGCCATTCTCACCGCACTTCCAGTCACCGGCACGGAAAGGAACCACGCCAGTACCTCCACGCATGTGACCGCCACCCATGCCGTGTCCGTGGCCATGGCCGCCCATGTGGTGCTGAGGAGGACCCATCATACCGGGATGACCGTAGCCATAACCAGCGCCGTAACCTATGGGATCGCCGCCTTGGGGACCGCCCTGCTGCATAGCCGGGAACGAGCAGCGGAAGCATGCAGTGCGTCGCTGGAAGTTCGAGAAGCCGCATGATGGGCAGTTCCAATCACCCGGACGAGGCCTATTCTTACTGGGCGGGAACGGGGTGATGATCTCTGCTGCGCGGTCGAGGACGCGGCTGGATGAAGGCGAGACCTCGATGGCCTTCTCGTTGAGGGCGCGGCCGTTCATGCAGAGACTCTCGGCAGCCTCTTCGTGTGATGAGAAAATCGCAAAACCGGTGCCGGTAGGCTTGTGCTGATCGGGGGTGCGCAGCGTCCAGAACGCAATTGGACGACCGCCAAACTGAGTAAACCAACTTTCGAGCTCGGATTGAGTGGTATCGTGAGGGAGACCGCTCATGTGAAGGACTTTGCTGCGCTCTGAAAGGAAAGCACGAACGTCAGCGCGAGCGTCCATTGGCTTGGTAAGTACGTCGGGGTGCTCTTGAGGCGGTTGACTCTTGCGGATGAGACCACGAAGTACTCTTGCAAGTGTGACAGCCTCTTCCATAGCCCGCCTTGGCGAGGCGGGGGCAAGTGCCTGTAGGTGAAAGGGAAGGTTATGCTTGATGGGAGCTGACGACTGCACAGGCTCAACCTCGAGGGCAGCACAAATGTTAGTCAGAGCACTTGAACCGAATGGGAGCGACTCCGGGTGGTGTGCTTGCCAGCGCTGGTACTCGGTGCGCAAGTCAAATGTACGAGAGTGTTGGAGGTATGGAGGCAGGACGACGGCCTTATCGCGGGCCTCACGAGGCAATTGGACACGCAGGTCCCACGAGTCGAGAGTCACGAAAGCGAATTCGTAATTTTTGGGCAGGATGTGCTCCTGTGCGAACGTATCGAAGCGGTTAATGGCATCACGGAATGAGCCAGCGTTGCGGACCTGATCCCAGGTCAGGGTGGTCAAGCTTGCTGCAGGGGTACGTCAGCCAATGCGAAGCAGGAGTGTTGGAGAAGGACGACTTACTGCACAATGCAGTGATGGGGGTGTTGACGGGTTTCACAAGTACGCTCTCGCGGTGAAGCTGACGATATGCATTAGCAGCTGCGAGCGCAATGGTGGATGTGGTGGAAGCGGTACCTCTTCGCAGGACTTTGCGTCCAGCAAGATCCAACCGAGCTCAATGACCTCAGCAGAGTCCTTGGTAACATATACGCCGTGCTCATCACACGTCGTAGCAACGTGTATCACGACATAGCGGTCGAGGTTCGGTGCCTGAGGCGTGGGGGTTGGTTGGGAGGCCATAATCACAATATGCTGAGGGGACCAGCTGCTCAGTTATCTTTCGATTTGTTGCGTGGGGCGTGGCTGCACTCAGCTGCGAGCTGACGTCGGGTAAAGGTAAGAGGAAGGAGCGTTTGTTTGGGTCTCGATGTGAAGGGAAGGCGCGCGGACGTCAGCGGGCAGGTGAATGGGGGGAGCACCTGATGAGGGGAGCTTCAAGCTTCAAGCTTCGCGGGTGAAGTGGGCGGGGTGGAGTCTCTGGGAATAGAGACGAGACTGAGTGAAGGATCTCCAGGTGAGATGAGACAGGTGGTCGGAGATGCGGTAGGGAGGTAACAGCACCGTGCGAACGCTCATTAGAAGATTTCTTGACGTGGATGGAGGAGCTAACGCGCTCTCAGCGCCAGACATGGGACTTGGCGAGTTCGACGAGATCTGTGCGGTCCTGCACTGCCGGAGCAATTGGACGTCGTGTCATAAGACGTTTACATATACCTTTTCTTCCCCGCAAAAGGGTTCTGCCTCCGTACCGAACTTTGCAGAGGTTTCTCGCCTGAACACGCTCTCACATGGCATCTACCACACGCAAGTTCTCCATGTTCCCAGTTCCAATCTCGAGGCGGCCTGCAGGCGGGTAGCGGTTTAGCGGCCGGCGACAGGACGCTCGGCGAAGCTGCCCGTTCTTGATTAGCATCTGAAACCACCACAACGCCTCTCATTGAGCAGCGCACGCGTCTGTTGAACACTCTCGCGTGTGCTCCGCCTCCGCTGTGCGACTCTGTGCCTCCACTCATATATTGAATTGACACTAGCCTGCAACCCCAATTGTCGCTGCGCGCGGAGAGCTGAAGGCTGCTGTCCTCCACGCCGCAGCCGGACACACAACATTTGCAGGGTTCAACGAGGACACGCCGCCCTGGACCTCCACGCAACAGTGTCAAGCAGCTCCCTGCTGCCCTTGGGCAAGTGTGTTGTCAGCGTCATGCTTATGCACTTGTCGTGCAGTCTGTGGACAGTCGTCAGCTTTCAGACTGGTGAAGCCCTCGATCTGCTATCTTGCTACTTAGAGTAGCTGCATGTCTTTCATGCAAAGATATATCTGAACCACTTCCACATTGAGTGACGTCTACTCGCAAATCTATAAATACGCAAGAGACCTCCTGATACGTTGTTCCGCCTTGACAAAGCCTCCCGTTCAACGGCTCCCTCGCCGTCGTGCTGTTGCCTACCGGTACCCCTGGCAGGCGTCTTCCCCGCAGCCACAGGCGGTGGAAGATGTTCATCCACTCTTTGTTGCAGTCCCGGCACAGCAGATCCGCATTTCACTCGCTCTCTGCTGTGCCGGTGATAGGATGCTGAACCGCCTTGCTGACATGTCGAACGCGTCCTACAGCACTAGTCGTGACCAGGCTCAATTCGTCCACGTCTGCTCGGTGTTTGGCTTTGGCCCGTTGAAGAAGGTCAGAGGAGGCCCCTTAAACACGAAAACTACGCCGCACTGAGCGCTCTCAGCGACAGAACTGCCCTCTTCGCGAGAACCACTGACAGTGCCATCCACCCTCCAATTTGCTGCTTCGTAATCGGGCCAAAGCCGAACATCTTTGGCTGTAGCGGCGTTATTCATCGTGTTGATCTGGACATGTCGCGGCGTTTCATACAGGGCCCACAAGCCGCGGAGCGAAACTCGTGAGTAGCTCCTGTACTATTTCTACCCCGCGTACTTGTCGCAGCACCCTGAATTACCCTGACGCGTGCCTGGGCGTCCATAAATTTATACACCGACTGATTGATTGTCTAGAACTGGCATCATGGGGTGGTTCAAGCGATTCTCCAGGAAGAAGTCGTCGACGCCCAAGAAAAGCGTAGACCTCCGCGTGCCGCGCAACGACTATTACTCCCCTGCGACCTACGAATACCATGGACCAGACCAGACAACGCGCCTGCCGGAGAAGGTGCTGCGCCGCATCTTCGAGGAGGTCTGTCCACACTCGACTGATGACACGCTCGATGGCAGCGAGGACAGCGGGAACGATGGCTGCATGACCTGTGACATGCGCGACCTGGCACACTGCGCCCTGACTCGACGGTCATGGTACGGCATAGCTGCTGGTCTGCTGTAAGTTGCGCTGTCAATTATTACTACATGACCGAGTCTGACAGAAGGCAGCTACAACAGCATTCGCATTGACGCCGTTCACTACTGCGAGCTCGAAGAGATCTACGCCGACCAGCGAAGGCGCAAGTCGCGCAATGGCGACGCAGAAGATATCCCGACGGTGCGCCTCCAGATGCTGAGTAACAGCGTGCGCGGCAACCAGCACCTCGGCCAGCGAGTGCGCTTTGTCAAGCTCCCATATATGACACGAGAGTCTTGCAAGGCCGATCTAGCACGTCTCGTATCAGGCTGCCCGAACCTCGACTACATCGACCTCCCAGACGGCTTCTACAACGGCGACCAGTCATGTCAATTGCTGCGACAGGAACTCCAAGCACGCTGTCCGCACATTCAGAAGATGAAGTACAACGAGGGTGGAGAGCAATCAGTGGAATCGCTGCTCCATGGCTACTGGCAGGAGCTGCGCGTGGTTGAGCTGAACAAGCTGCGCATCGAACCGAGCATATTGAGGCAGGTCTTTGGTATGCTCCCTCGATTGAGCGAGCTCACAGTGACAGGCGGTGCTTGGATGAACGACTCCTTCTTCCACGATGCACCTGGCCTGCCGCATTTCCCACCCCTGGAGACACTGAAGCTGGAGAAAGTACACGGTGTGACTGCGCAAGGACTGGTGCAGTACCTCTCGAACCACATGTGCGCCGCCAGATTGAAGACACTCATCATTAGGAACTGCAACGGAATCACAGTCGCAGATCTGCACGCTATTCTGAGGGCGGCCTCTAATCTGAGAACACTCGAATACAACGCAACAATCACGGCATCGTTACCATTGGATCCTCTGCCCCCTCTGGAGTCGTACACCCTGCGCAAGCTGAACTACGAGATCATTGCGAACTCGACGAACCAGATTTACTCCCCTGGCGCCTCCTACTACCAGTACTTGGCCAAGTCGTTATTGTCCAACAGCCTTCCTGGACTGCGCCAGCTCTACGTTCAAGACCCCGAATTCCCTGAGATCCTCACACTAGCACCGCCGATCCGTCCATTCAGCGAAGCACCGCAACCCACATTCAACCAGCCACTTGAAGTGTTCTCCAAGGGACTTGACGAGCTGGAATGGATATTCACCTCCATCATTCCTCCAGAGGCGGGACAACGACGCGCATCAATGGTTGGCGGTCGTCCACTCAGCAGCTACTCAGCACACAAAGGCTTGGGACCACAATGGGGAGGCGAGGCTCGAAAGAGTATCGTGGTACCCAACGGCTTCGGTGGTTTCTTGGCTATTCCTGCAGAGAATGATGCTCGGCCGAGAAGCGCAGGAAACCCTACAGCAGGTGGCGGTGGTGGCAGTTTTGGTGGCTTTGGCCATAGCCATTCGCACTCACTCAGCACGAGCCCCGGCGGCCCTGGAGCGCGAGCGAGCTGGATGACCCACGCAGGACGCGATAAGCGTGCCTCAAGGGCCGACCTGTGGCGATGAGGTGATACTCCTCGCTGTTCCACATCTACAGACTTTTGCGTAAGCATTGCGTTGTTTTGCATTGGGTTCGATCGCGATTCAAGGGTCACATTGAGTACCAACATCTCTCATGTCATTTTCCTTCGCACTTCACTTCTCAAATACCCCTTTTCTTCATCTACCCGACTGTATCATAGCAGCAGGCGTTCGGGACTTCATCGATCATGGTTGGTCGCAGACAATGATACCTCATGGCAGATAGGATGGGTGGGACGGCATCTAATTGTACATAGGAATCGGAGTCTTCATTTGCCCATCTCCAAACTCGCTGCTGTATCTTTTAGATGTGCGCATGTGCTGCTCTACGACTGCGCACCACACTCCCCCCACTCACAGCCCTTCCAGCTTCTCTCCGCCTTTACAAGATCAATCGGGCACTCTCCCGCTCCTCTTTCCAGCATCCTCATCACCACCTCCTTCGCCCTCGCTCTCCCATCCTCGTCATCCTCGTCCACCCACAACTGCCCATGTCTCGCTCCACACCGCAAATTCCACGTCCCTTTCCGCAACGCTTCTATATCACGTACCAGTTCAACACCGCCCTCAACCCCACGATCCACACTCGCAATCTCACTCCCCCCATCCGCATGATGAAAAATCTCTGGCCCCACACTAAAGCACCTCAACCCCTCCCCACACGCCTTCAGCAACTGCACATCAAACGCCTCGACCCCTTCCCTCTCCCTGCTGAACTCTTTCACGATCCTCTCTGCGGACCGGCGGTTCACGGCATACGCGAATGTGCAGAAGGGCGCGAATGTGCGGTGCAGTATGCGTGTGGATTCTGGAACGCGCAGGGCGCGGAGGAAGTTACTCGTATCGGGGTGCAAGAGGGTGTGTGGGGGGATGGAAGGGTCGGGGTAGAAGAGGTGAGGGTGCGAGAGGAGAGGGTTGGTTGGGTTGCCAGATGAGTCCCCTGGCGGGGAAGGGAGAGCGTCGTCGCAGTGCCCCGGGTAGAGGATGTCCCAGGTGTTGGTGTCGCCCCAGTACCTTTCATCAACACTGGATCGGGCCGAAGAGGTGTTCGAGAGGAGGCTGCGGACGACGGGGGCAAGGAGGGGGATTTGATGGCTTCGAATGGAGAGATCGAAGTCTACGTCGTCTTCGATAATGAGTGCTGTTTCTTTCCCCGTGTCGAGAAAACAGCGTAGGGCATTGAGGTGTCCGAGCCATGCCCTTGCGCTACCCTCAGAGATCGCAGAGTCTGAGGTGAGGCGGAACGCGTCTAGTTCTGCTTCCGTCCATTCTGGCTGATGTGGTATGACGATCTCGAGGTCTGTAAGGTTGGCTGCCCAGAGGAGACCTGGTTGGCGTCGGGAGTGCGGGCGGGAGACGGCTAGGATGGTGCCGAAGCCGAGGGTTGAGTTTGCTGGGGCGGAGACCTGGTGTTGAAAGGGTGGGTCGAGGTTGCGGTTGTAGAGAAGTAAGAGGATTGTGGGTGATGTAAGGATTGCTATAAGGATGGCGCGAGTTCTTCGAAGCATGATCCCACATGGAGTAGGTGAAATCGGACGAGAGATGGTGGTGAGAAGGCATTGTGTGCGTTTTTTTTTTCAATTATGTTGAAAACTCTCCTGAAGATTCGTGTCGAGGTGAATGAGACGTTAGGTGAGTATTACTAGTGAGTCCTCGAGCGTCACTGTTTTGATTTGCGTTTGCAAGTACGTCAGACAAATTAGCTAAGAGGAACAGCTTTGAAAAATCGAGAGGAACAGCTTTGAAAAATCGAGAGGAACAGCTTTGAAAAATC